>NW_026610675.1:42500-342500 GCF_029499605.1 Hyla sarda
ACAGATTGCGCAACAAGGCCAACAGCTGTCTCAACTGACCGTTATGCTACAACAGTTGCTACCACAGCTTCAGCAGTCATCTCCTCCGCCAGCTCCTGCACCTCCTCCGCAGCGAGTGGCCGCTCCTGGGATACGCTTATCCTTGCCGGATAAATTTGATGGGGACTCTAAGTTTTGCCGTGGCTTCCTTTCCCAATGTTCCCTGCATCTGGAGATGATGTCGGACCTGTTTCCCACTGAAAGGTCTAAGGTGGCTTTCGTAGTCAGTCTTCTGTCCGGAAAAGCCCTGTCATGGGCCACACCGCTCTGGGACCGCAATGACCCCGTCACTGCCTCTGTACACTCCTTCTTCTCGGAAATCCGAAGTGTCTTTGAGGAACCTGCCCGAGCCTCTTCTGCTGAGACTGCCCTGTTGAACCTGGTCCAGGGTAATTCTTCCGTTGGCGAGTATGCCGTACAATTCCGTACACTTGCTTCAGAATTGTCCTGGAATAATGAGGCCCTCTGCGCGACCTTCAAAAAAGGCCTATCCAGCAACATTAAAGATGTTCTGGCCGCACGAGAAATTCCTGCTAACCTACATGAACTTATTCACCTAGCCACTCGCATTGACATGCGTTTTTCTGAAAGGCGTCAGGAACTCCGTCAAGATATGGACTCTGTTCGCACGAGGCGTTTCGTCTCCTCGGCTCCTCTCTCCTCTGGTACCCTGCAATCTGTTCCTGTGCCTCCCGCCGTGGAGGCTATGCAGGTCGACCGGTCTCGCCTGACACCTCAAGAGAGGACACGACGCCGTATGGAGAACCTCTGCCTGTACTGTGCTAGTACCGAACACTTCCTGAGGGATTGTCCTATCCGTCCTCCCCGCCTGGAAAGACGTACGCTGACTCCGCACAAAGGTGAGACAGTCCTTGATGTCTACTCTGCTTCTCCACGTCTTACTGTGCCTGTGCGGATGTCTGCCTCTGCCTTCTCCTTCTCTACAGTGGCCTTCTTGGACTCTGGATCTGCAGGAAATTTTATTTTGGCCTCTCTCGTCAACAGGTTCAACATCCCAGTGACCAGTCTCGCCAGACCCCTCTACATCAATTGTGTAAATAATGAAAGATTGGACTGTGCCATACGTTTCCGCACGGAGCCCCTTCTTATGAGTATCGGATCTCATCTTGAGAGGATTGAACTTTTGGTCCTCCCCAATTGCACCTCGGAGATTCTCCTTGGACTTCCCTGGCTTCAACTTCATTCCCCAACCCTGGATTGGTCCACTGGGGAGATCAAGAGTTGGGGGTCCTCTTGTTCCAAGAACTGTCTAAAACCGGTTCCCAGTAACCCTTGCCGTAACTCTGTGGTTCCTCCAGTAACCGGTCTCCCTAAGGCCTATATGGACTTCGCGGATGTTTTCTGCAAAAAACAAGCTGAGACTCTACCTCCTCACAGGCCTTATGATTGCCCTATCGACCTCCTCCCGGGTACTACTCCACCCCGGGGCAGAATTTATCCTCTCTCTGCCCCAGAGACTCTTGCCATGTCCGAATACGTCCAGGAGAATCTAAAAAAGGGCTTTATCCGTAAATCCTCCTCTCCTGCCGGAGCCGGATTTTTCTTTGTGTCCAAAAAAGATGGCTCCCTACGTCCTTGCATTGACTACCGCGGTCTTAATAAAATCACGGTTAAGAACCGCTACCCCTTACCCCTCATCTCTGAACTCTTTGATCGCCTCCAAGGTGCCCACATCTTCACTAAATTGGACTTAAGAGGCGCCTATAACCTCATCCGCATCAGAGAGGGGGACGAGTGGAAAACGGCATTTAACACCAGAGATGGACACTTTGAGTATCTGGTCATGCCCTTTGGACTGTGCAATGCCCCTGCCGTCTTCCAAGACTTTGTCAATGAAATTTTTCGTGATCTGTTATACTCCTGTGTTGTGGTATATCTGGACGATATCCTAATTTTTTCTGCCAATCTAGAAGAACACCGCCAGCATGTCCGTATGGTTCTTCAGAGACTTCGTGACAACCAACTCTATGCCAAAATTGAGAAATGTCTGTTTGAATGCCAATCTCTTCCTTTTCTAGGATATTTGGTCTCTGGCCAGGGACTACAGATGGATCCAGACAAACTCTCTGCCGTCTTAAATTGGCCACGCCCCTCCGGACTCCGTGCTATCCAACGCTTTTTGGGGTTCGCCAATTATTACAGGCAATTTATTCCACATTTTTCTACCATTGTGGCTCCTATCGTGGCTTTAACCAAGAAAAATGCTGATCCCAAGTCTTGGCCTCCTCAAGCAGAGGACTCCTTTAAACGACTCAAGTCTGCCTTTTCTTCGGCTCCCGTGCTCTCCAGACCTGACCCTTCCAAACCCTTCCTATTGGAGGTTGATGCCTCCTCAGTAGGAGCTGGAGCTGTTCTTCTACAAAAAAATTCTTCCGGGCATGCTGTCACTTGTGGTTTTTTCTCTAGGACCTTCTCTCCAGCGGAGAGGAACTACTCCATCGGGGATCGAGAGCTTCTAGCCATTAAATTAGCACTTGAGGAATGGAGGCATCTGCTGGAGGGATCAAGATTTCCTGTTATTATCTACACCGACCACAAGAACCTCTCCTACCTCCAGTCGGCCCAACGGCTGAATCCTCGCCAGGCCCGGTGGTCTCTGTTCTTTGCCCGATTTAATTTTGAGATTCACTTTCGTCCTGCCGATAAGAACATTAGGGCCGATGCTCTCTCTCGTTCCTCGGATGCCTCAGAAGTTGATCTCCCTCCGCAACACATCATTCCACCTGACTGCCTGATCTCCACTTCTCCTGCCTCCATCAGGCAGACTCCTCCAGGAAAGACCTTTGTTTCTCCACGCCAACGCCTCGGAATCCTCAAATGGGGTCACTCCTCCCATCTCGCAGGTCATGCGGGCATCAAGAAATCTGTGCAACTCATCTCCCGCTTCTATTGGTGGCCGACTCTGGAGACGGATGTTGGGGACTTTGTGCGAGCCTGCACTATCTGTGCCCGGGATAAGACTCCTCGCCAGAAGCCCGCTGGTTTTCTTCATCCCCTGCCTGTCCCCGAACAGCCTTGGTCTCTGATTGGTATGGATTTTATTACTGATTTACCCCCTTCCCGTGGCAACACCGTTATTTGGGTGGTCGTTGATCGATTCTCCAAAATGGCACATTTCATCCCTCTTCCTGGTCTTCCTTCTGCGCCTCAGTTGGCTAAACAATTTTTTGTACACATTTTTCGTCTTCACGGGTTGCCTACGCAGATTGTCTCGGATAGAGGGGTCCAATTCGTGTCTAAATTCTGGAGAGCTCTCTGTAAACAACTCAAGATTAAATTAAATTTTTCCTCTGCATATCATCCCCAGTCCAATGGACAAGTAGAAAGAATTAACCAGATCCTGGGTGATTATTTGCGACATTTTGTTTCCTCCCGCCAGGATGACTGGGCAGATCTCCTTCCATGGGCCGAATTCTCGTATAACTTCAGGGTCTCTGAATCTTCCTCCAAATCCCCATTTTTCGTGGTGTACGGCCGTCACCCTCTTCCCCCCCTCCCTACCCCCTTGCCCTCTGGTCTGCCCGCTGTGGATGAAATTTCTCGTGACCTTTCCATTATATGGAGAGAGACCCAAAATTCTCTCTTACAGGCTTCTTCACGCATGAAGAGATTCGCGGATAAGAAAAGAAGAGCTCCCCCCGTTTTTTCCCCTGGAGACAAGGTATGGCTCTCCGCTAAATATGTCCGCTTCCGTGTCCCTAGCTACAAGTTGGGACCACGCTATCTTGGTCCTTTCAAAATTTTGTCTCAAATTAATCCTGTCTCTTATAAACTTCTTCTTCCTCCTTCTCTTCGTATTCCTAATGCCTTTCACGTCTCTCTTCTCAAACCACTCATCCTCAACCGTTTTTCTCCCAAATCTGTTCCTCCCACTCCTGTTTCCGGCTCCTCGGACGTCTTCTCGGTCAAGGAGATTTTGGCTGCCAAAAAGGTCAGAGGAAAAAATTTTTTTTTAGTAGACTGGGAGGGTTGTGGTCCTGAAGAGAGATCCTGGGAACCTGAGGACAACATCCTTGACAAAAGTCTGCTCCTCAGGTTCTCAGGCTCCAAGAAGAGGGGGAGACCCAAGGGGGGGGGGTACTGTTACGCCGAGCGCTCCGGGTTCCCGCTCCTCCCCGGAGCGCTCGCTTCTCCCCCTCCGCTGCAGCGCTCCGGTCACGTCCTCTGACCCGGGGCGCTGCGATCCTGCTGTCAGCCGGGATGCGATTCGCGATGCGGGTAGCGCCCGCTCGCGATGCGCACCCCGGCTCCCCTACCTGACTCGCTCCCCGTCTGTTCTGTCCCGGCGCGCGCGGCCCCGCTCCCTAGGGCGCGCGCGCGCCGGGTCTCTGCGATTTAAAGGGCCACTGCGCCGCTGATTGGCGCAGTGGTTCCAATTAGGGTTATCACCTGTGCACTTCCCTTTATTACCTCACTTCCCTTGCACTCCCTTGCCGGATCTTGTTGCCTTAGTGCCAGTGAAAGCGTTCCTTGTGTGTCCCTTGCCAGTGTTTCCAGACCTTCTGCCGTTGCCCCTGACTACGATCCTTGCTGCCTGCCCCGACCTTCTGCTACGTCCGACCTTGCTTCTGCCTACTCCCTTGTACCGCGCCTATCTTCAGCAGCCAGAGAGGTGAGCCGTTGCTAGTGGATACGACCTGGTCACTACCGCCGCAGCAAGACCATCCCGCTTTGCGGCGGGCTCTGGTGAAAACCAGTAGTGGCTTAGAACCGGTCCACTAGCACGGTCCACGCCAATCCCTCTCTGGCACAGAGGGTCCACTACCTGCCAGCCGGCATCGTGACAGTTGTGTTGTCCTGTCATTGTCAGTATGGTATTGTCTCAGCAGCTCCCTGACTCCTCCCTCTCTCCGGACAAAAAGTTTTGTAGTTCTCTCATTGTAAGTGGGATTTTGTCTCAGCAGCTCCCCGGTTATTCCCTTACTCCTGACAGGAAGTTGTGTAGTCCTTTTATTGTCAGTATGTTATTGTTTCAGCAGCTTCCTGGCTCCTCTCTCTTTTTACAGAAGGTTGTGTTGTCCTCTCATTGTAAGTGTGATGTTGTCTCAGCAGCTCCCTGGCACCTCCGTCTTTACCATCATCCTTTGTTGCCTCAGAAGTTGTGGCTAGATATAGTCCCTGACCTCTAGCCCTGCCCCCAAAGTGATGTCATCACCTCTGACCGGCCCCTACAGCTACATTACCATCACCCTGTCATAGATAGATAGATAGATAGATAGATAGATAGATAGATGGATAGATATATCATATACATTTAGGGAAGAATGAGGTGTGGTGACTGCATGCTGCCTTGTAATGAACAATTGCCACAGGCAGAGGAATGGATAGGAAGTGAATACAGCAGGTGCTGCATCTTACTGATTGAGTGATAGTGAGATGTGGGGAACTGGCAGGAGTGCTGAGGAGTAACAGAGACAATCTAACCATCTACTTCAGTGGTCTCCAAACTCTGGACCTCCAGCTGTGGCAAAACTACAACTCCCAGAATGCCCGGAAAGCCAACAGCTGGAGGTCTACTGTTTGAAACCACTGATACACTGTATGTTGTTACATAGTCACAATGTATCATTAGAAAGATTTGTGTAGTGTGCACTGTTACACTGTACCAGCACATCAGCTTTGTGAAGCCAGGGTGGATCGTACATTTGTTGTCATTCACTGACAGCAAGCAGATATCCTGAGAACCTTGAACATGGCAACGAAGATTCCTTCATAATTATTTGGGGAAAAACTCCTCTATATAAGAAAAGAAGGACTCCGGCGAATCCGTGCGTCCTGACAATGGCGCGGCGGTGAATATGTACCATGCCAAGCGAGCGCCGCGCACGTCCTCCCCGCCGCCTGGCAACCAGATTACCAGCTGTCGCCGGCATTTATGTCACACGCAATGTGCGCTTTGAAGATAATGCGCGCCGTTGCCAAAAGTGCGACATTCTCTGGTGTCAGACGCCGTGTGGTAAATCCAGGCCGCCGGATTAAGAAAAATTACTGGGGATCCGAGATTCGTAAACGCGAAAGACAAAAGGCGAAAATATTCAATCTAAAAGCAGCAACGGAGGAGCCACGAGACCGGGCGCCAAGAGGAGGAGAAGAAAAACGGAAACAGCGCACATATAAAAAACACCGCATGAGCCGCAAAGACAAGAGTGGAGTAATCCAGCCGATTCATGGAGGAGAGGGCAGCATTAACTGCAGGAGCAGCGCTCACACATGAGACATCTCCAAGAGCAGCGCTCACACATGAGACATCTCCAAGAGCAGCGCTCACACATGAGACATCTCCAAGAGCAGCGCTCACACATGAGACATCTCCAAGAGCAGCGCTCAAACATGAGACATCTCCAAGAGCAGCGCTCACACATGAGACATCTCCAAGAGCAGCGCTCAAACATGAGACATCTCCAAGAGCAGCGCTCACACATGAGACATCTCCAAGAGCAGCGCTCACACATGAGACATCTCCAAGAGCAGCGCTCACACATGAGACATCTCCAAGAGCAGCGCTCACACATGAGACATCTCCAAGAGCAGCGCTCACACATGAGACATCTCCAAGAGCAGCGCTCAAACATGAGACATCTCCAAGAGCAGCGCTCACACATGAGACATCTCCAAGAGCAGCGCTCACACATGAGACATCTCCAAGAGCAGCGCTCACACATGAGACATCTCCAAGAGCAGCGCTCACACATGAGACATCTCCAAGAGCAGCGCTCACACATGAGACATCTCCAAGAGCAGCGCTCACACATGAGACATCTCCAAGAGCAGCGCTCAAACATGAGACATCTCCAAGAGCAGCGCTCACACATGAGACATCTCCAAGAGCAGCACTCACACATGAGACATCTCCAAGAGCAGCGCTCACACATGAGACATCTCCAAGAGCAGCACTCACACATGAGACATCTCCAAGAGCAGCGCTCACACATGAGACATCTCCAAGAGCAGCGCTCACACATGAGACATCTCCAAGAGCAGCGCTCACACATGAGACATCTCTAAGGGCAGCGCTCACACATGAGACATCTCCAAGAGCAGCGCTCACACATGAGACATCTCTAAGGGCAGCGCTCACACATGAGACATCTCCAAGAGCAGCGCTCACACATGAGACATCTCCAAGAGCAGCGCTCACACATGAGACATCTCCAAGAGCAGCGCTCACACATGAGACATCTCCAAGAGCAGCGCTCACACATGAGACATCTCCAACAGCAGCGCTCACACATGAGACATCTCTAAGGGCAGCGCTCACACAACCAGACATCTCCAACAGCAGCGCTCACACATGAGACATCTCCAACAGCAGCTCTCACACATGAGACATCTCCAACAGCAGCGCTCACACATGAGACATCTCCAACAGCAGCGCTCACACATGAGACATCTCTAAGGGCAGCACTCACACATGAGACATCTCCAAGAGCAGCACAACCACACATCTCCAAGAGCAACGCTCACACAACCAGACATCTCCAAGGGCAGCGCTCACACAACCAGGCATCTCCAAGAGCAGCACTCACACAACCAGACATCTCCAAGGGCAGCACTCACACAACCAGACATCTCCTCCAAGAGCAGCACTCACACAACCAGACATCTCCAAGAGCAGCACTCACACAACCAGACATCTCAAAGAGCAGTGCTCACGCAACCAGACATCTCCAAGAGCAGCGCTCACGCAAACAGACATCTCCAAGAGCAGCGCTCACACAACCGGACATCTCCAAGAGCAGCGCTCACACAACTGGACATCTCCAAAAGCAGCACTCACACAACCAGACATCTCCAAGAGCAGCGCTCACACAACCAGACATCTCCAAGGGCAGCACTCACACAACCAGACATCTCCTCCAAGAGCAGCACTCACACAACCAGACATCTCAAAGAGCAGTGCTCACGCAACCAGACATCTCCAAGAGCAGCGCTCACACAACCAGACATCTCCAAGAGCTGCACTCACACAACCAGACATCTCCAAGAGCAGCACTCACACAACCAGACATCTCCAAGAGCAGCGCTCACACAACCAGACATCTCCAAGAGCAGCACTCACACAACCAGACATCTCCAAGAGCAGCACTCACACAACCAGACATCTCCAAGAGCAGAGCTCACACAACCAGACATCTCCAAGAGCAGCACTCACACAACCAGACATCTCCAAGAGCAGAGCTCACACAACCAGACATCTCCAAGAGCAGCACTCACACAACCAGACATCTCCAAGGGCAGCACTCACACAACCAGACATCTCCTCCAAGAGCAGCACTCACACAACCAGACATCTCAAAGAGCAGTGCTCACGCAACCAGACATCTCCAAGAGCAGCGCTCACACAACCAGATATCTCCAAGAGCTGCACTCACACAACCAGACATCTCCAAGAGCAGCAGTCACACAACCAGACATCTCCAAGAGCAGCGCTCACACAACCAGACATCTCCAAGAGCAGCACTCACACAACCAGACATCTCCAAGAGCAGCACTCACACAACCAGACATCTCCAAGAGCAGCACTCACGCAACCAGACATCTCCAAGAGCAGAGCTCACACAACCAGACATCTCCAAGAGCAACGCTCACACAACCAGACATCTCCAAGGGCAGCACTCACACAACCAGACATCTCCTCCAAGAGCAGCACTCACACAACCAGACATCTCAAAGAGCAGCGCTCACGCAACCAGACATCTCCTCCAAGAGCAGCACTCACACAACCAGACATCTCCAAGAGCAGCGCTCACACAACCACACATCTCCAAGAGCAGCACTCACACAACCAGACATCTCCAAGGGCAGCGCTCACACAACCAGGCATCTCCAAGAGCAGCACTCACACAACCAGACATCTCCAAGGGCAGCGCTCACACAACCAGGCATCTCCAAGAGCAGCACTCACACAACCAGACATCTCCAAGGGCAGCACTCACACAACCAGACATCTCCTCTAAGAGCAGCACTCACACAACCAGACATCTCAAAGAGCAGTGCTCGCACAACCAGACATCTCCAAGAGCAGCGATCACACAACCAGACATCTCCAAGAGCAGCGCTCACACAACCGGACATCTCCAAGAACAGCGCTCACACAACCAGACATCTCCAAGAGCAGCACTCACACAACCGGACATCTCCAAGAGCAGCGCTCACACACCCGGACATCTCCAAGAGCAGCGCTCACACAACTGGACATCTCCAAGAGCAGCACTCACACAACCAGACATCTCAAAGAGCAGCGCTCACGCAACCAGACATCTCCAAGAGCAGCGCTCACACAACCGGACATCTCCAAGAGCAGCGCTCACACAACCAGACATCTCCAAGGTCAGAACTCACACAACCAGACATCTCCTCCAAGAGCAGCACTCACACAACCTGACATCTCAAAGAGCAGTGCTCACGCAACCAGACATCTCCAAGAGCAGCGCTCACACAACCAGACATCTCCAAGAGCAGCGCTCACACAACCGGACATCTCCAAGAGCAGCGCTCACACAACCAGACATCTCCAAGAGCAGCACTCACGCAACCAGACATCTCCAAGAGCAGAGCTCACACAACCAGACATCTCAAAGAGCAGCACTCACACAACCAGACATCTCAAAGAGCAACGCTCACACAACCAGACATCTCCAAGAGCAGCGCTCACACAACCAGACATCTCCTCCAAGAGCAGTGCTCACGCAACCAGACATCTCCAAGAGCAGAGCTCACACAACCAGACATCTCCAAGAGCAGCGCTCACACAACCAGACATCTCCACGAGCAGCGCTCATACAACCGGACATCTCCAAGAGCAGAGCTCACACAACCAGACATCTCCAAGAGCAGCACTCACACAACCAGACATCTCCAAGAGCAGCACTCACATAACCAGACATCTCCGAGAGCAGCGCTCACACAACCAGACATCTCCAAGAGCAGCACTCACATAATCAGACATCTCCAAGAGCAGAGCTCACACAACCAGACATCTCCAAGAGCAGCGCTCACACAACCAGACATCTCCGAGAGCAGCGCTCACACAACCAGACATCTCCAAGAGCAGCACTCACATCAGACATCTCCAAGAGCAGCGCTCACACAACCAGACATCTCCAAGAGCAGCACTCACGCAACCAGACATCTCCAAGAGCAGCGTTCACACAACCAGACATCTCCAAGGGCAGCACTCACACAACCAGACATCTCCAAGAGCAGCACTCACACAACCAGACATCTCCAAGAGCAGCACTCACATAATCAGACATCTCCAAGAGCAGCGCTCACACAACCAGACATCTCCAAGAGCAGCACTCACACAAACAGACATCTCCAAGAGCAGCGCTCACACAACCAGACATCTCAAAGAGCAGCACTCACATAATCAGACATCTCCAAGAGCAGCGCTCACGCAACCAGACATCTCCAAGAGCAGAGCTCACACAACCAGACATCTCCAAGAGCAGCACTCACACAACCAGACATCTCCAAGAGCAGCGCTCACACAACCAGACATCTCCAAGGGCAGCACTCACACAACCAGACATCTCCTCCAAGAGCAGCACTCACATAATCAGACATCTCCAAGAGCAGCACTCACACAACCAGACATCTCCAAGAGCAGCGCTCACGCAACCAGACATCTCCAAGAGCAGAGCTCACACAACCAGACATCTCCAAGAGCAGCACTCACACAACCAGACATCTCCAAGAGCAGCGCTCACACAACCAGACATCTCCGAGAGCAGCGCTCACACAACCAGACATCTCCAAGAGCAGCACTCACATAATCAGACATCTCCAAGAGCAGCGCTCACACAACCAGACATCTCCAAGAGCAGCACTCACACAACCAGACATCTCCAAGAGCAGCGTTCACACAACCGGGCATCTCCAAGAGCAGCACTCACACAAACAGACATCTCCAAGAGCAGCACTCACACAACCAGACATCTCCAAGAGCAGCGCTCACACAACCAGACATCTCCGAGAGCAGCGCTCACACAACCAGACATCTCCAAGAGCAGCACTCACATAATCAGACATCTCCAAGAGCAGCGCTCACACAACCAGACATCTCCAAGAGCAGCACTCACACAACCAGACATCTCCAAGAGCAGCGTTCACACAACCGGGCATCTCCAAGAGCAGCACTCACACAACTGGACATCTCCAAGAGCAGCGCTCACACAACCAGACATCTCCAAGAGCAGCACTCACACAACCAGACATCTCCAAGAGCAGCACTCACACAACCAGACATCTCCAAGAGCAGCACTCACGCAACCAGACATCTCCAAGAGCAGCACTCACAGAGTGAGAAAGAGAGAGAGAGAGAGAGAGAAGATGATCTGAGCTGTGATGATTCTTTCTCTATGTAACACAGTGGTCTTCAAACTGTGGCCCTCCAGATGTGGCAAAACTACAATTCCCAGCATGCCCGGACAGCCGTTGGCTGTCCGGGCATGCTGGGAGTTGTAGTTTTGCCACATCTGGAGGGCCACAGTTTGAAGACCTCTAATGTAACATGATACAGGGGGAGGTCATCATAGTGGGTCCCTCGCCCAGGGGCCCATAGACCCTCCCTTTACCTCTTACCCCCTGTTCTCACTCTACCATGTTGTCCTGGCACTGGGGGGCGCCACCTCTGTGCCCATGGCTGTGTCTCAGATTTCCTCTACAGTGTATAATGTCCTGGGGGGTGACACTGTGGCCCCCGGTCACTCTCCCTACACTCAGGGGCCCCGCTCCTCCTAGGCTCACGTCCACACGCGGCGGCTGCGCTTTAGTCCGGTGTAATGAGGGAAGTTTCTGCCCCGGGGGTAATTAGTGTCCTTGGAGTTAAATAAGCGCAGACTCCGGCACCGGGCGCAGCCAATTATGTTTGTGTATTGAATAATTGATTCGGGGGGGGGGGGGGGGGGGGGGGGGGGCGCTAATCAGATCGCAGCCTAATGAATTGATTTAATTACCGGGGGGATCGCGGGGTCTCACAGCACAGACTCCACATCACCGGCTCCTCCACCGGATCTCCTCTTCTCTGCTGCCGCTGAATGTGATCCAAGCTCCGGTACCGATCAGATCCGCCGACTGTACAGAGGACGATCCCGCCTCGTCCGCCTCCCTTCTCCGTGTTGGAGGCTCCTGGTGACGGCGGAGCGGCCGGGCTCCCTGCGGCCCCCGGGAGGATGGTGCTGGAGAAGGAGGACGGTGAGTGCGAGCCCCGGGGTGGTCGGGATGTGGCTCCATGCTCTGTGTGCTCGGGGATGCGGCTCCATGCTCTGTGTGATCTGGGGTGGTAGGGATGCGGCTCCATGCTCTGTGTGCTCGGGGATGCGGCTCCATGCTCTGTGTGCCCGGGGATGCGGCTCCATGCTCTGTGTGCCCGGGGATGCGGCTCCATGCTCTGTGTGCCCGGGGATGCGGCTCCATGCTCTGTGTGCTCGGGGATGCGGCTCCATGCTCTGTGTGATCTGGGGATGCGGCTCCATGCTCTGTGTGCCCGGGGTGGTAGGGATGTGGCTCCATGCTCTGTGTGCTCAGGGGATGGACGGGTGGTCGGGATGCGGCTCCATGCTCTGTGTGATCTGGGGATGCGGCTCCATGCTCTATGTGATCTGGGGATGCGGCTCCATGCTCTGTGTGATCTGGGGATGCGGCTCCATGCTCTGTGTGCCCCGGGGTGGTCGGGATGTGGCTCCATGCTCTGTGTGCTCAGGGGATGGACGGGTGGTCGGGATGCGGCTCCATGCTCTGTCTGCCCTGGGATGCGGCTCAATGCTCTGTGTGCTCAGGGGATGGACGGGTGGTCGGGATGCGGCTCCATGCTCTGTCTGCCCTGGGATGCGGCTCAATGCTCTGTGTGCTCAGGGGATGGACGGGTGGTCGGGATGCGGCTCCATGCTCTGTGTGCTTAGGGGATGGACGGGTGGTCGGGATGCGGCTCCATGCTCTGTGTGCCCGGGGATGCGGCTCAATGCTCTGTGTGCTCAGAGGATGGACGGGTGGTCGGGATGCAGCTCCATGCTCTGTGTGCCCGGCGATGCGGCTCAATGCTCTGTGTGCTCAGGGGATGGACGGGTGGTCGGGATGCGGCTCCATGCTCTGTGTGCTCAGGGGATGGACGGATGGTCGGGATGCGGCTCCATGCTCTGTGTGCCAGGGGATGCGGCTCAATGCTCTGTGTGCTCCAGGGATGTGGCTCCCTGCTCTGTGTGCCCCGGGGTGGTCGGGATGCGGCTCCATGCGCTGTGTGCTCCGGGGATGTTCGGGATGCGGCTCCATGCTCTGTGTGTTCCAGGGATGCGGCTCCATGCTCTGAGTGCCCGGGGGTGGTCAGGATGCGGCTCCATGCTCTGTTTGCTCAGGGAGTGTCGGGATGCAGCTCCATGCTCTGTGTGCCCGGGGATGCGGCTCCATGCTCTGTGTGCTCCGGGGATGATCAGGATGCGGATCCATGCTCTGTGTGCCTGGGGATGCGGCTCCATGCTCTGTGTGCTCTGGGGATGTTTCTCCCTGCTCTGTGTGCTCCGGGGATGTGGCTCCATGCTCTGTGTTATCTGGGGATGCGGCTCTATGCTCTGTGTGATCTGGGGATGTGGCTCCATGCTCTGTGTGCTCCGGGGATGGACGGGTGGTCGGGATGCGGCTCTATGCTCCGTGTGTCCAGGGATGCGGCTCAATGCTCTGTGTGCTCTTAGGATGCGGCTCCATGCTCTGTGTGCTCCGGGGATGCGGCTCCCTGCTCTGTGTGCCCAGGGATGCGGCTCAATGCTCTGTGTGCTCTGAGGATGCGGCTCCATGCTCTGTGTGCTCCGGGGATGAGGCTCCATGCTCTGTGTGCTCTGGGGATGTGGCTCCCTGCTCGGTGTGTTCCAGGATGCGGCTCCCTGCTCGGTGTGTTCTGGGGATGAGGCTCCCTGCTCTGTGTGTTCCGGGGATGCGGCTCCCTGCTCGGTGTGTTCTTGGGATGCGGCTCCCTGCTCGGTGTGTTCCGGGGATGCGGCTCCCTGCTCGGTGTGTTCCGGGGATGCGGCTCCCTGCTCGGTGTGTTCTGGGGATGAGGCTCCCTGCTCTGTGTGCCCAGGGATGCGGCTCAATGCTCTGTGTGCTCTGAGGATGCGGCTCCATGCTCTGTGTGCTCCGTGGATGAGGCTCCATGCTCTGTGTGCTCTGGGGATGCGGCTCCCTGCTCGGTGTGTTCTGGGGATGAGGCTCCCTGCTCTGTGTGTTCTGGGGATGTGGCTCCCTGCTCGGTGTGTTCCAGGATGCGGCTCCCTGCTCGGTGTGTTCTGGGGATGCGGCTCCCTGCTCTGTGTGTTTCGGGGATGCGGCTCCCTGCTCGGTGTGTTCCGGGGATGCGGCTCCCTGCTCGGTGTGTTCTTGGGATGCGGCTCCCTGCTCGTTGTGTTCTTGGGATGCGGCTCCCTGCTCGGTGTGTTCTGGGGATGAGGCTCCCTGCTCGGTGTGTTCTGGGGATGAGGCTCCCTGCTCGGTGTGTTCTGGGGATGAGGCTCCCTGCTCGGTGTGTTCTGGGGATGAGGCTCCCTGCTCGGTGTGTTCTGGAGATGCGGCTCCCTGCTCAGTGTGTTCCGGAGATGCGGCTCCCTGCTCGGTGTGTTCCGGGGATGCGGCTCCCTGCTCGGTGTGTTCCGGGGATGCGGCTCCCTGCTCGGTGTGTTCTGGGGATGAGGCTCCCTGCTCGGTGTGTTCTGGGGATGAGGCTCCCTGCTCGGTGTGTTCTGGGGATGCGGCTCCCTACTCGGTGTGTTCCGGGGATGCGGCTCCCTGCTCGGTGTGCCAGGATGCGGCTCCCTGCTCGGTGTGTTCCGGGGATGAGGCTCCCTGCTCGGTGTGTTCTGGGGATGAGGCTCCCTGCTCGGTGTGTTCTGGGGATGAGGCTCCCTGCTCGGTGTGTTCTGGGGATGAGGCTCCCTGCTCGGTGTGTTCTGGGGATGAGGCTCCCTGCTCGGTGTGTTCCGGGGATGAGGCTCTCTGCTCGGTGTGTTCCGGGGATGAGGCTCCCTGCTCGGTGTGTTCTGGGGATGAGGCTCCCTGCTCGGTGTGTTCTGGGGATGAGGCTCCCTGCTCGGTGTGTTCTGGGGATGAGGCTCCCTGCTCGGTGTGTTCTGGGGATGAGGCTCCCTGCTCTGTGTGTTCTGGGGATGCGGCTCCCTGCTCGGTGTGTTCCAGGATGCGGCTCCCTGCTCGGTGTGTTCTGGGGATGCGGCTCCCTGCTCTGTGTGTTCCGGGGATGCGGCTCCCTGCTCGGTGTGTTTTGGGGATGCGGCTCCCTGCTCGGTGTGTTCTTGAGATGCGGCTCCCTGCTCGTTGTGTTCTTGGGATGCGGCTCCCTGCTCGGTGTGTTCTGGAGATGCGGCTCCCTGCTCGGTGTGTTCCGGAGATGCGGCTCCCTGCTCGGTGTGTTCCGGGGATGCGTCTCCCTGCTCGGTGTGTTCCGGGGATGCGGCTCCCTGCTCGGTGTGTTCTGGGGATGAGGCTCCCTGCTCGGTGTGTTCTGGGGATGAGGCTCCCTGCTCGGTGTGTTCTGGGGATGCGGCTCCCTACTCGGTGTGTTCCGGGGATGCGGCTCCCTGCTCGATGTGTTCTGGGGATGAGGCTCCCTGCTCGGTGTGCCAGGATGCGGCTCCCTGCTCGGTGTGTTCCGGGGATGAGGCTCCCTGCTCGGTGTGTTCTGGGGATGAGGCTCCCTGCTCGGTGTGTTCTGGGGATGAGGCTCCCTGCTCGGTGTGTTCTGGGGATGAGGCTCCCTGCTCGGTGTGTTCTGGGGATGAGGCTCCCTGCTCGGTGTGTTCTGGGGATGAGGCTCCCTGCTCGGTGTGTTCCGGGGATGAGGCTCCCTGCTCGGTGTGTTCCGGGATGAGGCTCCCTGCTCGGTGTGTTCCAGGATGCGGCTCCCTGCTCGGTGTGTTCCGGGGATGAGGCTCCCTGCTCGGTGTGTTCTGGGGATGAGGCTCCCTGCTCGGTGTGTTCCGGGGATGAGGCTCTCTGCTCGGTGTGTTCCGGGGATGAGGCTCCCTGCTCGATGTGTTCTGGGGATGAGGCTCCCTGCTCGGTGTGTTCTGGGGATGAGGCTCCCTGCTCGGTGTGTTCTGGGGATGAGGCTCCCTGCTCGGTGTGTTCCGGGGATGAGGCTCCCTGCTCGGTGTGTTCCGGGGATGAGGCTCCCTGCTCGGTGTGTTCTGGGGATGAGGCTCCCTGCTCGGTGTGTTCTGGGGATGAGGCTCCCTGCTCGGTGTGTTCTGGGGATGAGGCTCCCTGCTCGGTGTGTTCTGGGGATGAGGCTCCCTGCTCGGTGTGTTCTGGGGATGAGGCTCCCTGCTCGGTGTGTTCCAGGATGCGGCTCTGTCCCCGCTCCCGGCTCTGTTGCCGCACGTCTCTGCTCCTGTCTCCAGAGCTGCGGCTCCTCTTTCCTTCTCACAGACTGCGGGGCAGGTGCGGAGCGGACGAGGTGCCGGTGTTTGCGGGCGAGGAGCGGGCACGGCCGGGGAGGGGGCACCGGGACTGATTGTAGAATAGAAATATGAGATGAGGAAAGAGGTGACAGGAGGGAAAGTGACCGGACTCATCCTCATCACCATAACCTTCATCCTCTTCATCACCCTCATCATCCTCATTACACTCATCACCCTCATCACCATAACCTTCATCACCCTCATCACCATAACCTTCATCACCCTCATTACACTCATCACCCTCATCATCCTCATTACACTCATCACCCTCATCATCCTCATTACACTCATCACCCTCATCATCCTCATTACACTCATCACCCTCATCATCCTCATTACACTCATCACCCTCATCATCCTCATTACACTCATCATCCTCATTGTCACTTTACAGTAGTAAATGCTCTAGAAGCGGACTCATGGGTTATTATTAGGGACACTCTTGGCTCCCAATGTGGGCAGGGAAGGGTTAATGGAGTCACCATATAGTTGCTATTATGTGGCTCTTCCATTTATTGTAGGACACCTTTGGCAGCCGGTGTGGTCAGAGAAGGGGTTAACTCCTTAAAGGGACCATCCATTGGGCTTTTCTTCTTATTAACCTCATCATCACTCGCAGACACTTGGGTTATTGGACCCAGATATAAGAGGCTTCCAGTGCAGACAGGGTAGGGTTAATAAAGTAAAGCCGTTGGATTTTCTTTATCCTTTGCACTGCACGGCTGTATATGGAGACACGTGGGTTATTCTAAGGGACGGACAGGGAAGGGTTAATGGAGTAAATTCACCGGTCATGGGGCTGTGATTCTTATCACCTTATCATCCTCCTCATCATCCTCCTCATCATCATCCTCATCATCCTCCTCCTCATCATCATCCTCCTCATCATCCTCCTCATCATCCTCCTCATCATCATCCTCCTCATCATCCTCCTCATCATCATCATCCTCATCATCATCCTCCTCATCATCATCCTCATCCTCCTCATCATCATCCTCCTCCTCATCATCCTCCTCATCATCATCCTCATCATCCTCCTCATCATCATCCTCATCATCCTCCTCCTCATCATCCTCCTCATTATCATCCTCCTCATCATCCTCCTCCTCATCATCATCCTCCTCATCATCCTCCTCATCATCCTCCTCATCATCATCCTCCTCATCATCATCATCCTCATCATCATCCTCCTCATCATCATCCTCCTCATCCTCATCATCATCTTCCTCATCCTCCTCCTCATCATCCTCATCATCATCCTCCTCATCATCATCCTCCTCATCATCCTCCTCATCATCCTCCTCCTCATCATCATCCTCCTCATCATCCTCATCATCCTCCTCATCATCATCCTCCTCATCATCATCATCATCATCCTCATCATCATCCTCCTCATCCTCATCATCATCCTCCTCATCATCATCCTCCTCATCCTCATCATCATCTTCCTCATCCTCCTCATCATCATCATCCTCCTCATCATCATCCTCCTCATCATCCTCCTCATCATCATCCTCCTCATCATCCTCATCATCCTCCTCATCATCATCCTCCTCATCATCATCCTCATCATCATCCTCCTCATCCTCATCATCATCCTCCTCATCCTCATCATCATCCTCCTCATCCTCATCCTCATCATCATCCTCCTCATCATCATCCTCCTCATCATCCTCCTCATCATCCTCCTCCTCATCATCATCCTCCTCATCATCCTCCTCCTCCTCATCATCATCCTCGTCATCATCCTCATCATCCTCCTCATCATCATCCTCCTCCTCCTCATCATCATCCTCATCATCATCCTCATCATCATCCTCCTCCTCATCATCATCATCATCATCATCCTCATCATCATCATCCTCCTCGTCATCATCCTCATCATCATCCTCATCATCATCCTCCTCCTCCTCCTCCTCCTCCTCATCACTTTGTTCTATGTTGCTGCAGACTCCAGGGTGCTGTAAGGGGCTCAGCCTCGGCTCCCAGTGTGGGCAGGCAGGGGTTAATGGGCTCCGGTTTGGGCAGCTGGTGCGGAGCCTTTTACCTCTCAGTGTCGGTGTCATCCGAGCACTTTACTTAGAATCTCTCCGATCCATCTATAAAGAGGCTTCTGCGGCTTTAATGGCCGGCCAGATGTCTGACATTGATCTTCTTCTAAAAAGGTGCAATTATGTGAGAGTGTAAACAGTGGCGGGCCGCGCCGCCCATCGCAGAGGGTCCTTATTCCAGCACTTTATGTTAAGGCGAGGGGGGCAGGTGTCTCCAGGACAACAAATGTACAAGAAGTAAATAAAGTGTCCTCCTGGGACTATGATATGTGCTGAGGAGGAGCGCTGCTCCTGGGGAAGAAGGTGAATTCAGCCGCACATGGTCAATAGGGTTCTTATATGTTATGTAGGAATAATATTAGGAAGCAGAGGCGATGGTGAGGGGTAACAGATGGGTACTTCTCTCCAGTTCTGGGTGTCTTCTAAACTCTGAAACTGGCCTGAGAAAGTAAACTAAGTCCTAAAGGGGTATACCAATGTATAGGAAGTCATCAGGGGGTGGAAGAGCTGGTGAATGGAGTGAGGTCCAGGGCAGTGCTGGTGAAGGGAGTGAGGTCCAGGGCAGTGCTGGTGAAGGGAGTGAGGTCCAGGGCAGTGCTGGTGAAGGGAGTGAGGTCCAGGGCAGTGCTGGTGAAGGGAGTGAGGTCCAGGGCAGTGCTGGTGAAGGGAGTGAGGTCCAGGGCAGTGCTGGTGAAAGGGTTGAGGTCCAGGGCAGTTCTGGTGAAGGAAGTGAGGTCCAGGGCAGTGCTGGTGAGGAGAGTGAGGTCCAGGGCAGTTCAGGTGAAGGGAGTGAGGTCCAGGGCAGTGCTGGTGAGGGGAGTGATTTCCAGGGCAGTGCTGGTTAAGGGGAGTGAGGTCCAGGGCAGTGCTGGTGAAGGGAGTTAGGTCCAGGGCAGTTCTAGTGAAGGTAGTGGGGTCCAGGGCAGTGCTGGTTAGGGGAGTGAGGTCCAGGGCAGTGCTGGTGAAGGGAGTAAGGTCCAGGGCAGTGCTGGTGAAGGGAGCTAGGTCCAGGGCAGTGCTGGTGAAGGGAGTGAGGTCCAGGGCAATGCTGGTGAGGGGAGGGAGGTCCAGGGCAGTG
This sequence comes from Hyla sarda, assembly GCF_029499605.1. NCBI lineage: Eukaryota > Metazoa > Chordata > Amphibia > Anura > Hylidae > Hyla > Hyla sarda. The sequence goes on from NW_026610675.1 coordinate 62,153, forward strand.
CTGGTGAAGGGAGTGAGGTCCAAGGCAGTGCTGGTGAATAATAGGAGACTCTATGTAATAATAGGAGACACTGTGTAATAATATTAGACACTATGTAATAATTAGTGTTGCTCACGAATATTCGTAATGCGAATTTTATTCGCGAATATCGCATATTTGCAAAATATCGCAAATTCGAATATGGCCTATGCCGCTCAACACTAGTAATAATAGGAGATTCTATGTAATTATATTAGACTCTATATAATAATATGAGACTCTAGGTAATAATATTAGACACTATGTAATAATATGAGACTATGTAATAATATTAGACACTATGTAATAATAGGAGACACTATGTAATAATATTAGACTCTATATAATAATATGAGACTCTAGGTAATAATATTAGACACTATGTAATAATAGGAGACACTATGTAATAATAGACTCTATGTAATAATATTAGACACTATGTAATAACATGAGACACTATGTAATAATATGAGACACTATGTAATAATATTAGATACTTTGTAATAATATTAGACTCTGTAATAATAGTAGACTCTATGTAATAATATTAGACACTATGTAATAATAGGAGATTCTATGTAATAATTGGAGACTCTATGTAATAATAGGAGACACTAATAATAGTAGACTCTATGTAATAATAGGAGACTCTATGTAATAATAGGAGATTCTATGTAATAATAGGAGACTCTATGTAATAATAGGAGACTCTATGTGATAATAGGAGACTCTATGTAATAATAGGAGACACTGTAATAATAGTAGACTCTATGTAATAATAGGAGATTCTATGTAATAATAGGAGACTCTATGTAATAATAGGAGACACTGTAATAATAGTAGACTCTATGTAATAATAGGAGATTCTATGTAATAATAGGAGACACTATGTAATAATATTAGATACTTTGTAATAATATTAGACTCTGTAATAATAGTAGACTCTATGTAATAATATTAGACACTATGTAATAATAGGAGATTCTATGTAATAATTGGAGACTCTATGTAATAATAGGAGACACTAATAATAGTAGACTCTATGTAATAATAGGAGACTCTATGTAATAATAGGAGATTCTATGTAATAATAGGAGACTCTATGTAATAATAGGAGATTATAGGTGATAATAGGAGATTCTATGTAATAATAGGAGACTCTATGTGATAATAGGAGACTCTATGTAATAATAGGAGACACTGTAATAATAGTAGACTCTATGTAATAATAGGAGATTCTATGTAATAATAGGAGACTCTATGTAATAATAGGAGACACTGTAATAATAGTAGACTCTATGTAATAATAGGAGATTCTATGTAATAATAGGAGACACTATGTAATAATATTAGACACTATGTAATAATAGGAGGTTCTATGTAATAATAGGAGACTCTATGTAATAATAGGAGACACTAATAATAGTAGACTCTATGTAATAATAGGAGACTCTATGTAATAATAGCAGACTCTATGTAATAATAGGAGACTCTATGTAATAATAGGAGATTCTATGTAATAATAGGAGACTCTATGTAATAATAGGAGATTCTATGTGATAATAGGAGACTCTATGTAATAATAGGAGATTATATGTGATAATAGGAGATTCTATGTAATAATAGGAGACTCTATGTAATAATAGGAGATTCTATGTGATAATAGGACACTCTATGTAATAATATTAGACACTATGTAATAATAGGAGACTCAATGTAATAATAGTAGACACTATGTAAAAATAGGAGATTCTATGTAATAATAGGACACTCTATGTAATAATATTAGACTCTATGTAATAATATTAGACACTATGTAATAATAGGAGATTGTATGTAATAATAGGAGACTCTATGTAATAATAGGAAATTCTATGTAATAATAGGAGACTATGTAATAATATTAGACTCTATGTAATAATAGTGGACTCTATGTAATAATATTAGACACTATGTAATAATAGGAGACTCAATGTAATAATAGTAGACACTATGTAAAAATAGGAGATTCTATGTAATAATAGGAGACTCTATGTAATAATAGGAGACACTGTAATAATAGTAGACTCTATGTAATAATAGGAGATTCTATGTAATAATAGGAGACACTATGTAATAATATTAGATACTTTGTAATAATATTAGACTCTGTAATAATAGTAGACTCTATGTAATAATATTAGACACTATGTAATAATAGGAGATTCTATGTAATAATTGGAGACTCTATGTAATAATAGGAGACACTAATAATAGTAGACTCTATGTAATAATAGGAGACTCTATGTAATAATAGGAGATTCTATGTAATAATAGGAGACTCTATGTAATAATAGGAGATTATAGGTGATAATAGGAGATTCTATGTAATAATAGGAGACTCTATGTGATAATAGGAGACTCTATGTAATAATAGGATACACTGTAATAATAGTAGACTCTATGTAATAATAGGAGATTCTATGTAATAATAGGAGACTCTATGTAATAATAGGAGACACTGTAATAATAGTAGACTCTATGTAATAATAGGAGACTCTATGTAATAATAGCAGACTCTATGTAATAATAGGAGACTCTATGTAAGAATAGGAGATTCTATGTAATAATAGGAGACTCTATGTAATAATAGGAGATTCTATGTGATAATAGGAGACTCTATGTAATAATAGGAGATTATATGTGATAATAGGAGATTCTATGTAATAATAGGAGACTCTATGTAATAATAGGAGATTATATGTGATAATAGGACACTCTATGTAATAATATTAGACACTATGTAATAATAGGAGACTCAATGTAATAATAGTAGACACTATGTAAAAATAGAAGATTCTATGTAATAATAGGACACTCTATGTAATAATATTAGACTCTATGTAATAATATTAGACACTATGTAATAATAGGAGATTCTATGTAATAATAGGAGACTCTATGTAATAATAGGAAATTCTATGTAATAATAGGAGACTCTATGTAATAATATTAGACTCTATGTAATAATAGTGGACTCTATGTAATAATATTAGACACTATGTAATAATAGGAGACTCAATGTAATAATAGTAGACACTATGTAAAAATAGGAGATTCTATGTAATAATAGGACACTCTACGTAATAATATTAGACTCTATGTAATAATATTAGACACTGTGTAATAATAGGAGATTCTATGTAATAATAGGAGACTCTATGTAATAATAGGAAATTCTATGTAATAATAGGAGACTCTATGTAATAATATTAGACTCTATGTAATAATAGTGGACTCTATGTAATAATATTGGACTCTATGTAATAATAGGAGACTCTATGTAATAATATTGGACTCTATGTAATAATAGGAGACTCTATGTAATAATATTGGACTCTATGTAATAATAGGAGACTCTATGTAATAATAGGAAACTCTATGTAATAATAGGAGACTCTATGTAATAATAGGAGACTCTATGTAATAATAGGAGACTCTATGTGATAATATTGGACTCTATGTAATAATAGGAGACTCTATGTAATAATATTAGACTCTATGTAATAATAGGAGACTCTATGTGATAATATTGGACTCTATGTAATAATAGGAAACTCTATGTAATAATAGGAGATTCTGTGTGATCACGTGACCCTGTATGTAACCAGGTGATGTTGTGTCCGGTCCCAGGAGCTGACGCTCTATATACTGGCCCCTGTGTATACATGTGATGTCATACATCCACTGTTTGGAGCCCGGAGTGACAGTGTCTTATGTTTGGGATCTCTGGTCACATGGTCTCCAGGTGGAGTTCCCCTTTATGAGTGGGGTTATCACACCCTTACCCCGGCTCCATCTTCTCGGTGGCGGCGGCGGAGGTCACCTTGGTTCTCCATTATCGCCGGAGTGGACGCGCTTCCACCTTCACTAATGCCACTTTACATTCTGTGCCAATCTGTTCTTACCGGTAATAAACATTTCTACAGATGGCGAATCCTGCATGTCGGCTGCGGTGGAAGGTAATTGGAGATTCTGTTTTAAGTAGCATATTTTTCATTACGCAGCGATGAAATGACTTAAAAAGATTGCAGGCCGCGCTGATCAATACTCCGATGCGTAAAGCTTCCTTTAATCATGCAAAGTAAGTGACATTTTCAGTATCTGTAGCTGAGGGCGCGGAGCGGAGGGCGCGCGGCACCGCGATTGTCAGGAGAGCAGCAGGAAGCCTCCCCAGCCAAGAGCAAAGCCGCACATCTGACGGTCAGCGCCAAAGAAGACGGCGCAGGAAACTTGGAGAAGTCAAAGCTGGAAAGATCAGGGAGAGACGGCGGTTATCAGACTGGAAGCTCCATGAAAGGTGCGCGGCTAAGTGCCTATTGATTGTATAGAAAGGTCAAACGCTGAGCCCCGCACCGCCGCCCAGACAACCGCAGATCAGACAGAGCCGCCACTGACTGCCACTACATGGGACCTGCAGTCCTATGTAACACCACAGATAACAGTGATAACTCTCTGAGTACAGATAATGTATAGATGTGACCTGCAGTCCTATGTAACACCACAGATAACACAGTGATAACTCTCTGAGTACAGATAATGTATAGATGTGACCTGCAGTCCTATGTAACACCACAGATAACAGTGATAACTCTGAGTACAGATAATGTATAGATGTGACCTGCAGTCCTATGTAACACCACAGATAACACAGTGATAACTCTCTGAGTACAGATAATGTAGTAGATGTGACATGCAGTCCTATGTAACACCACAGATAACAGTGATAACTCTGAGTACAGATAATGTATAGATGTGACCTGCAGTCCTATGTAACACCACAGATAACAGTGATAACTCTCTGAGTACAGATAATGTATAGATGTGACCTGCAGTCCTATGTAACACCACAGATAACACAGTGATAACTCTCTGAGTACAGATAATGTATAGATGTGACCTGCAGTCCTATGTAACACCACAGATAACAGTGATAACTCTGAGTACAGATAATGTATAGATGTGACCTGCAGTCCTATGTAACACCACAGATAACACAGTGATAACTCTCTGAGTACAGATAATGTAGTAGATGTGACATGCAGTCCTATGTAACACCACAGATAACAGTGATAACTCTGAGTACAGATAATGTATAGATGTGACCTGCAGTCCTATGTAACACCACAGATAACAGTGATAACTCTCTGAGTACAGATAATGTATAGATGTGACCTGCAGTCCTATGTAACACCACAGATAACACAGTGATAACTCTCTGAGTACAGATAATGTATAGATGTGACCTGCAGTCCTATGTAACACCACAGATAACAGTGATAACTCTCTGAGTACAGATAATGTAGTAGATGTGACCTGCAGTCCTATGTAACACCACAGATAACACAGTGATATCTCTCTGAGTACAGATAATGTATAGATGTGACCTGCAGTCCTATGTAACACCACAGATAACACAGTGATAACTCTCTGAGTACAGATAATGTATAGATGTGACCTGCAGTCCTATGTAACACCACAGATAACACAGTGATAACTCTGAGTACAGATAATGTATAGATGTGACCTGCAGTCCTATGTAACACCACAGATAACAGTGATAACTCTCTGAGTACAGATAATGTATAGATGTGACCTGCAGTCCTATGTAACACCACAGATAACAGTGATAACTCTCTGAGTACAGATAATGTAGTAGATGTGACCTGCAGTCCTATGTAACACCACAGATAACACAGTGATATCTCTCTGAGTACAGATAATGTATAGATGTGACCTGCAGTCCTATGTAACACCACAGATAACACAGTGATAACTCTCTGAGTACAGATAATGTATAGATGTCACCTGCAGTCCTATGTAACACCACAGATAACAGTGATAACTCTCTGAGTACAGATAATGTATAGATGTGACCTGCAGTCCTATGTAACACCACAGATAATACAGTGATAACTCTCTGAGTACAGATAATGTATAGATGTATCCTGCAGTCCTATGTAACACCACAGATAACACAGTGATAACTCTCTGAGTACAGATAATGTATAGATGTGACCTGCAGTCCTATGTAACACCACAGATAACAGTGATAACTCTCTGAGTACAGATAATGTATAGATGTGACCTGCAGTCCTATGTAACACCACAGATAACAGTGATAACTCTGAGTACAGATAATGTATAGATGTGACCTGAAGTCCTATGTAACACCACAGATAACAGTGATAACTCTCTGAGTACAGATAATGTAGTAGATGTCACCTGCAGTCCTATGTAACACCACAGATAACACAGTGTCATTAGATCCCCAGTCTGATTACCTTTCCAGACCCTGCTCCTGAGTACATACAGAAGGTCTCCCCACTGTGAAGGACTGACTGTGATCTACAGGACTTCATTGGTGTCTATCAAATCTTATCTGGCAGCTCTGAGACCCCTCCTCTCCCATGAGATGCAGCTTTATGCTGCTCTCACTGTCCGCTATGTGCTGTGCGCAGAGTCTCTAGTGTATCCAACGAGATGCAGATTCCCAATGCTTTCCCCTGTTTCTGCTATCTGCTGTGTACAGAGTCTCCAGTGTATCCTATGACATTCAGCTTTACTCTGCTCTCCTCTGTCTCTGCTATGTGATGCATGCAGTCTCCAGTGTATCCTATGAGATGCAGCTTCACACTGTTCTCCCTGTTTCTGCTATATGATGCATGCAGTGTCTCCAGTGTATTGTAGGAGAAGCAGCTTCATACTGCTCTCCCGTCTCTGCTATATCCTATGTGCAGAGTCTCCAGTGTATTCCATGAGATAAAGCTTCTCACTGCTCTCCCGTCTCTGCTATATCCTATGTGCAGAGTCTCCAGTGTATCCTATGAGATGCAGCGTCTCACTGCTCTCCCGTCTCTGCTATATCCTATGTGCACAGTGTCCAGTGTATCCTATGAGATGCAGCTTCTTACTGCGCTCCCGTCTCTACTATATCCTATGTGCAGAGTCTCCAGTGTATCCTATGAGATGCAGCTTCTCACTGCTCTCCCGTCTCTGCTATATCCTATGTGATGTGCAGAGTCTCCAGTGTATCCTATGAGATGCAGCTTCTCACTGCTCTCCTGTCTCTGCTATATCCTGTGTGCAGAGTCTCCAGTGTATCCTATGAGATGCAGCTTCTCACTGCTCTCCTGTCTCTGCTATATCCTGTGTGCAGAGTCTCCAGTGTATCCTATGAGATGCAGCTTCTCACTGCTCTCCCGTCTCTGCTATATCCTATGTGCACAGTGTCCAGTGTATACTATGAGATGCAGCTTCATACTGCTTTCCCGTCTCTGCTATATCCTGTGTGCAGAGTCTCCAGTGTATCCTATGAGATGCAGCTTCTTACTGCTCTTCTGTCTCTGCTATATCCTATGTGCAGAGTCTCCAGTGTATCCTATGAGATGCAGCTTCTCACTGCTCTCCCGTCTCTGCTATATCCTATGTGATGTGCAGAGTCTCCAGTGTATCCTATGAGATGCAGCTTCTCACTGCTCTCCCGTCTCTGCTATATCCTATGTGCACAGTGTCCAGTGTATACTATGAGATGCAGCTTCATACTGCTTTCCCGTCTCTGCTATATCCTGTGTGCAGAGTCTCCAGTGTATCCTATGAGATGCAGCTTCTTACTGCTCTTCTGTCTCTGCTATATCCTATGTGCAGAGTCTCCAGTGTATCCTATGAGATGCAGCTTCTTACTGCTCTTCCGTCTCTGCTATATCCTGTGTGCAGAGTCTCCAGTGTATCCTATGAGATGCAGCTTCTTACTGCTCTTCCGTCTCTGCTATATCCTGTGTGCAGAGTCTCCAGTGTATCCTATGAGATGCAGCTTCTTACTGCTCTTCTGTCTCTGCTATATCCTATGTGCAGAGTCTCCAGTGTATCCTATGAGATGCAGCTTCTTACTGCTCTTCCGTCTCTGCTATATCCTATGTGCAGAGTCTCCAGTGTATCCTAGGAGATGCAGCGTCTCACTGCTCTCCCGCCTCTGCTATATCCTATGTGCACAGTGTCCAGTGTATCCTATGAGATGCAGCTTCGTACTGCTTTCCCGTCTCTGCTATATTCTATGTGCAGAGTCTCCAGTGTATCCTATGAGATGCAGCTTCTTACTGCTCTCCTGTCTCTGCTATATCCTATGTGCAGAGTCTCCAGTGTATCCTATGAGATGCAGCTTCTCACTGCTCTCCTGTCTCTGCTATATCCTGTGTGCAGTCTCCAGTGTATCCTATGAGATGCAGCTTCTCACTTCTCTCCTGTCTCTGCTATATCCTGTGTGCAGTCTACAGTGTATCCTATATGATACAGTGTCATCCTGCTTCCTTCCTATTTGCAAAAGGAAGAAACTTATCAAAGGCAGGAGGCAGAGGAGAGCAATGTGAAGCTGCATCTCGTAGGAATACACAGGGGAGTCTACATTACACTGATCTGCTACTTGCTGCCATCAGGCAGGACTCAGAATAGTAAGTGTGGTGTGATGAGACTCCACTCCCTCTGTCTGTGATCCAGGGGCACCATGGGAAATATAAGGGAAGAAAGAGCCAAGATGGCGGACGGCTGATATGTCACTCATACCTCTACATACTTCTATAATAGTAACCTACTCCACACTGAAGGAATCTTCTTGGTGGTCTGAGTCAGATGGAAAAGATGAGACAGTCCCTGTATAGCGGTTATATTGTTCTGTGTATGGTGTTTTCTGTTCAGTAACAGTATGGTAGTTGTTATGCCGAGCGCTCCGGGTTCCCGCTCTTCCCCGGAGCGCTCGCAGCGTTCTCCTGTTCACAGCGCCCCGGTCTGACCCGCTGACTGGGAGCGCTGCGATAATGTCCCTAGCCGTGATGCGATCCGCGATGTGGGACGTGCCCGCTCGCAATTCGCATCCCGGCCCGCTTACCAGACTCGTTCCCCATTTGTGCTGTCTCGGCGTGCGCGGCCCCGCTCCCTAGGGTGCGCGCCCCCCGGCTCCTTAAGATTTAAAGGGCCAGTGCACCAATGATTGGTGCCTGGCCCAATCAGTCTGATTAGCTTCCACCTGCCCCCTGTCCATTTAACCTCACTTCCCCTGAACTTCCTTGCCGGATCTTGTTGCCTTGTGCCTTGAGAAAGCTATCACTGTGTTTGCCATTTCCAGTGTTCCTGACCTCTTGCCGTTGCTATTGACTTCCAACCTTGCCGCCTGCCCCGACCTTCTGCTACGTCTGACCTTGCTTCTGCCTAGTCCTTCTGTCCCACGCCTTCTCAGCAGTCAGCGAGGTTGAGCCGTTGCCGGTGGATACGACCTGGTTGCTACCGCCGCAGCAAGACCATCCCGCTTTGCGGCGGGCTCTGGTGAATGCCAGTAGCAACTTAGAACCGGTCCACCGACATGGTCCACGCCAATCCCTCTCTGACACAGAGGATCCACCTCCAGCCAGCCGAATCGTGACAGTAGTGTTATTGAGTCACTGTGTGGCGGTATTCATTTGGGCCCTGGTATCATTGGTTCTATTGGACTTTGTGTGGGTATTTTCTTTCAGCATCAGTATTAAAGTTGTTTTATATAAACATTGTATTGTGGTAACTTTTAGCTGTGATATAACGGTATTATGGATAACTCTATATGTGTATTGTTTGATGAGGGGAGCATATGCCTTGGGCTCGCGCCTCTGATCTTCTTAGACCTCTGTGATGTGATGTCATAGGAGGACGATGCGCTGAAGTTTATGGAGGTATTATTGGGGATTATGTGTGTACATTATATGGCGCCATTATTTATTTGAGTCCTTACTCATGTGGTGTATACTCCGGTGGATACAAGAAGAGACTTTGGTTTTACCGTCTCCGGCCCCTCACCCACCTCTCTGACCCCACACAAGGTCGAGGTGGTGGATATAGCGGTATATTTTACATCGCAGTTTATTTGTCCTTTGCCTTTAAATATTTTTTTCTCCTTCTCTTATAAAACCAGGAAACATTTTTATGAGACTCACAGATAAATTTCCACTTTAGCGACGAGCAGCGGCCGTGCTTTTGTTTGTTCCGTCCCCGTATAAAAACCCAACTTGGCAGAATCCTTTTATTTTTGGGTAGAGTAATCTTTATGTGAAAATATTTGACTTATTACGACGCGCCATAAACCCGTCACTCGGCTTTATGTCACACAGACGAGCAGCAACAACACGATTAGTTACATTTATAGAGCGAAACCACTGCACGGAGTTAACCCCGTCCCTGCCGGGGCTGCGACATCAAGACAGACAAGAAATCTGTGGAAGAAAGATTATTATTATTATTATAATATTATTATTATTATAATCATCAATATTATTATTATTAATAATAATTGTATTAATATTATTATTATTATAAATAATAATATTACCATTATGATTATTATTATTATTCTAACTATTATTTTTATTATTATTTTTATTATTGTTATTATTATCAACATCATCAATATTATTATTATTACTATTATTAATAATAATTGTATTAATATTATGATTATTATTATTATTATAAATAATAATATTATGATTATTATAACTATTATTTTTATTATTATTGTTTTTATTATTGTTATTTTTTATTATTGTTGTTATTTATAATTCATATTTTATTTTATCATGTATGTTTTTATTTTCATTTTTAATATTATCAGGTTAACTACATACATTTTTTAAACTTTTTCATTTTTGCATTTTGGACAATAATTTTTATTTTTCCAAAAATGTGTGAAAACCTCCAAATTTTTAACAAAACAGAAACTGGAATATAACAGAAATATGGAATTTCTAATATAAGATGATGATAAATAGTTTATTCTTGTCCATCTCGTCCCGGCCAGGAAAATTCAGTAAAACGTGTATAAAATTCTTCAAATATTTGCAGTTATCGGTCTGAGACATTACAATGTGAACGCTGCCTGGAGGAAACAAACGAAACCAAAGGGGTAAGAGCAAAAAAATAAAAAATAAGAAGATTTTAGCTCCCGTAGAAAGTGACACATACAAAACTGTTTTGTTTTTATCTCTTTTTTCTTTTTTTTATATTTTATCATTTTCTTTTTTAATTTATTTTTTATTTTTTTAACTTTCAGTTTAAAAAATGCCAATGGAATTTTGTGACAAATGTTTTGTTGGGAAAAAATTAATAAAAATAGACTGTATATGTATTGTCATTTGTTTCTTTATAAGGGTGCGTTCCCACAGAATTCCACGAGCGGAACTCCGAGGTGTGAACTTAACACTGCGGAATTTCCGCGGCGGACAATTCCTCCGCTGAAATTGTTCTGCGCAAAGAAAGAACATGTTCATTCTTTGCACGGATTCCGCGAGCACTGCATAGCCGGCATTGGTATCTTCGGCGGCGGCTGCCAGGCGGAATCTCTGCTCTCGGAATTCAGCGAGCGGAGATTCCGCAGTGTGAACGCACCCTATGACAAATCTGTACAAATCATGAAATATTCCAGTTTTCACTGTGGCCCCTGGAGTCCATGATGTAGTTTAAAGGGGTACTCCACTGCCCCAGCGTTCGGGAACATTTTGTTCCGAACACTGGGTGCGCACAGCGGCGGTCATGATGTCACGCCACACCCCTCAATGCAAGTCTATGAGAGTGGGCGTGTCATCCGCCAAACCCCCTCCCAAGACTTGCATTGAAGGGGGAGTGGTGTGATGTTACAAGGGATTTGGCTGTGACATCACGACCCCCGCAGCGTGCTCCCAGCGTTCAGTACAAATTGTTCCAAATTCTAGGGAAGTGGAGTACCCCTTTTTCTGTTTTCTGCAGCTTACGTTTCAGCTTTGCTGTGTATACTAGAACAGGATCAGCAGAGTCATCTCATCATTAGATAATGGGGTATGCGGCGGGCCCTCTATTCTATCTGGTCTCTGGGGGAGGGATATAAACTCGTCCTAGATAATCTATTAGTCTAGTGATACGTTTCTACCTATTTGTTCATTGCAGCTGCCATAAAGCGCCCGGCCTGCTGCTCTATCTATACAGACAATCCAGGAAGGACGCGCGTGTCTCCAGTATGGCCGCCCCAGGGCAGTTATTAACTATAAATAGCTGAAACATTAAGATACATATATATATCTATATTCCTTTTTCTTCTTCTTTTCCGTTTCCTTCTTCGCTAATTACGTGGTCAGTGCGTTACCAGATGTTGAGCGCGCGCCGCCTCGTTCATTACACCTGTCAGGAACGTCCCAGGAGATTCACTAATAGGGAGCAGCACCTAGAATTTGCTTTATGGAAAACATTGACTAATTATAACTATGTATCTATACGTGACGCCCCTTTTTAGGGTCCTGAAAAGCAAAAAATACATTGTTCTTTGTATCCACAGCAGTTTTTTTTTTTCTTTGTTTATATAATTTATTTATTTATTTTTAATATTGTTTTCTGCGACCAATTTATACAAACGCCGACACCTAACTACATTGATTGCATATACCTTTTTTTTAGTCGTTTTTATACAAAAATATGATGTGAACCCCGCCATGTATCTGTCAAGATAAAAGAGACATTTGCGCGGCTGCTGTGTTTAGATCCCAGAGACTCACCTACACTTGATATCATTGTACCAAAATCTCAGCTGTGAGAAGTATAAGGTCAGGATGGCAAAAGGCAAAATATGGTGGACGCAGCGAATGAAAGTCAGTATGGTCACAGTTCAGAATTGGCGCACTTAGAAATCCAGCCCACGTGTATCGTGCAGCCCCATGTGTCATGTGTGTTACAGTATAATCCATGTGTGTTACGGTATAATCCATGTGGGAAATGGTATAATCCATGTGTTACGGTATAGTCCATGTGTGTTATGGTATAATCTATGTGTGTTACGGTATAATCCCTGTGTGTTATGGTATAATCCAGGTGTGTAACAGTATAATCCATGTGTGTTACGGTATAATCCGTGTGTTGCGGTATAATCCATGTGTGTTAGGGTATAATCTATGTGTGTTACGGTATAATCCATGTGTGTTATGGTATAATCCATGTGTGTTGCTGTATAATCCATGTCTGTAACGGTATAATTCATGTGTATTACTGTATAATCCATGTTTGTAACGGTACAATCCATGTGTATAACAGTATAATCCATGTGTGTTACGGTATAATCTATGTGTGTAACTGTATAATCCAGGTGTGTTATGGTATAATCCATGTATGTTACGGTATAATCCAGGTGTGTAACAGTATAATCCGTGTGTTACAGTATAATCCATGTGTGTTAGGGTATAATCTATGTGTGTTACGGTATAATCCCTGTGTGTTATGGTATAATCCATGTGTGTTACGGTATAATCCATGTGTGCTACAGTATAATCTGTGTGTTACCGTATAATCTCTGTGTGTTACAGTATAATCCATGTGTGTTACGGTATAATCCATGTGTGTTACGATATTATCCAGGTGTGTAATGGTATAATCCATGTGTGTTACGGTATAATCCATTTGTGTTATGGTATAATCCAGGTGTGTTATGGTATAATCCATGTGTGTAACGGTATAATCCATGTATGTTACGGTATAATCCCTGTGTGTTACTGTATAATCCATGTGTGTTACAGTCTAATCCATGTGTGTTAGGGTATAATCCATGTGTGTTACAGTATATTCCATGTGTGTAACGGTAAAATCCATGTGTGTTACGGTATTATCCAGGTGTGTAACGGTATAATCCATGTGTGTTATGGTATAATCCATGTGTGTAACGATATAATCCATGTATGTTACGGTATAATCCCTGTGTGTTACAGTATAATCCATGTGTGTTACAGTATAATCCATGTGTGTAATGGTATAATCCATGTGTGTTACGGTATAATCCATGTGTGCTATGGTATAATCCATGTGTGTTTTACGGTATAATCCATGTGTGTTATGGTATAATCCATGTGTGTTACGGTATAATCCATGTGTGTTACGGTATAATCCATGTGTGTTACGGTATAATCCAAACCTGAGGCTAAAAGGACATAAAAACACGGGGCTCAAAACTGGAAATCGCATTCAGGTGATGTGTATAGCGATTTATTATCCTACAATTTGACACAGCGAGGAGATCGAAACGTATGATGGTGAACGTATGGGGGTCGGATGGGGTGAGGCCGGTAACATTTTACGATCATTTTTTGCGATTCCCTGTGTTCATAATCCATGTGTGTTAGGGTATAATACATGTGTGTAACGGTATAATCCATGTGTGTTACGGTATAATCCATGTGTGTAACGGTATAATCCATGTATGTTACGGTATAATCCATGTGTGTAACGGTATAATCCATGTATGTTACGGTATAATCCCTGTGTGTTACTGTATAATCCATGTGTGTTACAGTATAATCCATGTGTGTTACAGTATAATCCATGTGTGTTAGGGTATAATCCCTGTGTGTTACTGTATAATCCATGTGTGTTACTGTATAATCCATGTGTGTTACTGTATAATCCATGTGTGTTACAGTATAATCCATGTGTGTTAGGGTATAATCCATGTGTGTTACAGTATAATCCATGTGTGCTAGGGTATAATCCATGTGTGTTACAGTATAATCCATGTGTGTTATGGTATAATCCATGTGTGTTACAGTATAATCCATGTGTGTTAGGGTATAATCCATGTGTGTTACAGTATAATCCATGTGTGTTAGGGTATAAGCCATGTGTGTTACAGTATAATCCATGTGTGTAACGGTATAATCCATGTGTGTTACGGTATAATCCAGGTGTGCTATGGTATAATCCATGTGTGTAACGGTATAATGTAACGGATGATGCCCTCACTGATTGCGATCATTTATCTGTATATATATATATATATTTATCTTTGTATCTTTTTCTGTACTATTTGATTCATACTTTCGTGTTACTTTTAGTTCTTGAAGCAATTATTTTGGAATTTATATTTCCCCCCCAAAAAAAGTTACAACTCGGTCACTGATTCGTTGCATTATGTCAGTGTTTCCCAAGCAGGGTGCCTCCAGCTGTTGTAAAACTACAACTCCCAGCATACCCGGACAGCCAACGGCTGTCCTGGCATGCTTGGAGTTGTAGTTTTGCAACAGCTGGAGGCACTCTGCTTGAGAAACACTAATCTAATGCATGCGCTCATCATTTAATAAGTGTATGGTGGGAGTTGTTGTTTTGCAACAGCTGGAGGCACCCTGCTTGGGAAACACTAATCTAATGCATGCACTTATCTTTTAATAAGTGCATGCTTGGAGTTGTGGTTTTGCAACAGCTGGAGGCACCCTGCTTGGAAAACACTAATCGAATGCATGCACTTATCTTTTAATAAGTGCATGCTGGGAGTTGTGGTTTTGCAACAGCTGGAGGCACCCTGCTTGGGAAACACTGATCTAATGCTTGCACTCATCATTTAATAAGTGCATGCTGGGAGTTGTAGTTTTGCAACAGCTGGAGGCACCCTGCTTGAGAAACACTAATCTAATGCATGTGCTCATCATTTAATAAATGCATGCTGGGAGTTGTAGTTTTGCAACATATGATGGGCCACAGTTTAAAGAATAATTGATGTGATCAGTGAAGCAGAATTGATACATTTGTGAATAGATTGTTACAATATTTCTCATTTCCGTTACTCTATCAGTCCTTACAGGAGTCTTCAGCACTAGCAGGAAGTCTTAGTTTTGTGTTATCAGCTTTGATACATTTATGTCACTGGTTGTCTGGGCCTTCCGGGAATGCTAGGAGTTGTAGTTTTGCAACATCTGGAGGTCCACAGTTCAGAGACTACTGATTTGTATGATCAGTGAAGCAGAATTGATACATTATTGGTAGATTGTAACAATTTCCGAGATCTCTCATTTCTCTTATTCTCCCAGTCCTTACTGGAATCTTCAGCGCTGTCGTCTTACTTTTGTATTTATGTTATCAGTTAAAGGGGTATTCCAGGGAAAAAAATACTTATATATATATATATATATATATATATATATATGTGTG
Source organism: Hyla sarda (assembly GCF_029499605.1). NCBI lineage: Eukaryota > Metazoa > Chordata > Amphibia > Anura > Hylidae > Hyla > Hyla sarda. Next base: position 78,158 of record NW_026610675.1, read on the forward strand.
TGTGTGTATCAATTGGCTCCAGAAAGTTAAACAGATTTGTAAATTACTTCTATTAAAAAATCTTAATCCTTTCAGTACTTATGAGCTGATGAAGTTGAGTTGTTCTTTTCTGTCTAAGTGCTCTCTGATGACACGTGTCTCGGGAACTGTCCAGTTTAAAAGCAAATCCCCATAGCAAACCTCTTCTACTCTGTGCAGTTCCCGAGACAAGCAGAGGTGTCAGCAGAGAGCACTGTTGTCAGACAGAAAACAACAACTCAACTTCCGCAGCTGATAATTATTGGAAGGATTTAGATTTTTTAATAGAAGTCATTTACAATTTTTTTTAAACTTTCTGGAGCCAGTTGATATAACAAAAAAAAGTTGTTGTTTTTTCCTGGAATATCCCTTTAAGTAGAATTGATACATTATTGGAAGATTGTAACAGTTCTCTTATTTCCATTATTTCATCAGTCCTTACAGGAGTCTTCAGTATTGTCAGGAAGTCTTTTGTATTTATCTTATCAGAATTGATACATTTGTTGATTGTTACAATTTCTCTCATTTCATTTATTCTCCCAGTCCTTACAGGAGTCTTCAGCATTGTCAGGAAGTCTTTCTTTTTTTTTGTTATCAGAATTGATACATTTGTTGATAGATTGTTATGATTTCTCTCATTTCATGTATTCTCCCAGTCCTTACAGGAGTCTTCAGCATTGTCAGGAAGTTTTTTTTTTTTTTTATCAGAATTGATACATTTGTTGATATATTGTTATCATTTGTCTCATTTCATGTATTCTCCCAGTCCTTACAGGAGTCTTCAGCATTGTCAGGAAGTCTTTTTTTTGTTATCAGAATTGATAGATTTGTTGATAGATTGTTACAACAGTTGTTTCTATTTCTCTCCTTTTCGTTATAGACATCAGAGCAGGTAGGGGACCAGGAGAAGTGTGAGCGCCCTCTGTATGTAAGTGACCCCCCCTCCAGTAGTCATAGCTGTGAGTCGCCTGCAGGTGGCGCCTCTGAGCCGCCTCGGTCCCCATCACACGGTGTCAGTAGGATAAAGCCAGTATGGGAAGAGATTGGGATTTATTCAGTAGCTGGAGTACAAAGCTGAGGAGCTGATCCCCCGCTCCGCGCCCTCTTCGCCTCTTTCCCCGGTTACCGCTTGTTTTTTGCCGCAGCAGCCGCGGGAGATACCGGGGAGGATCCGGCGTTTACCGGGGAGGATCCGGCGTTCACCGGGGAGAGCCCCCTCCCAGAGCCGCCGCTCAGACAGATCCCGTGGCCGGCGCTGGAGGCTCCTCGGCAGCAGTCTCCCCGGTACAGCGGGGCTCCACAGCTGCAGTGCCGGTCCAGTGTTTCCCTTGCGGGATGTGATTCCAGCCGGGAGCCCAAGTTTGGGATCGGAGAGCCCGGTCCCCGGCATTGGCGGCCGCTGCCTGCGGCGCTTCAGAGCGGAGCTCCCGGGACTGAGTGTTGGCCCCAGGACGGAGCCGTCGGTGTCCTGAGATGATGGTTCTGGACAAGGAGGACGGTAGGTGCCGCCGCTCCATGCATTATAGATGGCCGCAATATATATGCTAATGTGCGGGATGAATATGGATGCGGGGGGCGCGTGATTCCGCCGCTGCCAGACACATAACAATGGCCCCTTTAAGGCTGGAACTTGTGGGGTGACAGCGGAGCCCCCCGGCCTCCCCATTATCTCTGTAGTCCCTAAAACAGTGTTTCCCAACCATGGTGCCTCCAGCTGTTGCCAAACTACAACTCCCAGCATGCACTTATTAAATGATGAGCGCATGCATTAGATTAGTGTTTCCCAAGCAGGGTGCCTCCAGCTGTTGCAAAACTACAACTCCCCATTAACTCTGTAGTCCCTAAAACAGTGTTTCCCAACCATGGTGCCTCCAGCTGTTGCCAAACTACAACTCCCAGCATGCACTTATTAAATGACAAGCGCATGCATTAGATTAGTGTTTCCCAGGCAGGGTGCCTCCAGCTGTGGCAAAACTACAACTCCCCATTAACTCTGTAGTCCCTAAAACAGTGTTTCCCAACCATGGTGCCTCCAGCTGTTGCCAAACTGCAACTCCCAGCATGCACTTATTAAATGATGAGTGCATGCATTAGATTAGTGTTTCCCAACCAGGAAGCCTCCAGCTGTTGCAAAACTACAATTCTCCATTATCTCTGTAGTCCCAAAATCAGTGTTTCCCAACCAGGATGCCTCCAGCTGTTGCAAAACTACAACTCCCAGCATGCCAGGAAAGCCTTCGGCTGTCCGGGCATGCTGGGAGTTGTAGTTTTGAAACAGCTGGAGGCACCTTGGTTGGGAAACACTGATTTTGGGACTACAGAGATAATGGAGAATTGTAGTTTTGCAACAGCTGGAGGCTTCCTGGTTGGGAAACACTGCCCTAAAATATGGAGGGATCCGGGGGTTTACAGTAAGGACATAGGGACATTGTATGGATATTGGGGAGGGGGATGAGAACTGCCCCCCCCCCCCCATATGTCTGCTGTAAACTTCTCTACATCTCTGAGGTGACCATCACCCCCATCATCCTCCTCTGAGTGACAGGTAAATAATGGGATATTTGCAGGGACTTAGAAGTTAAAGTGATTGGTGGAAGTTTTTTCTTTCTGGTTAATGGATTGTGATCTAGAGCAGGGAATCTACGGAAGGATCTGATAGCGAGGGAAGAGATAAGCGAGGAGCACGGGGAAGAAGAGCTGCGGGCGAGGAGCGCAGGGGAGAAGAGCTGCGGGGCGGGCGAGGAGCGCGGGGAAGAAGAGCTGCGGGGCGGGCGAGGAGCGCGGGGAAGAAGAGCTGCGGGGCGGGCGAGGAGCGCAGGGGAGAAGAGCTGCGGGGCGGGCGAGGAGCGCAGGGGAGAAGAGCTGCGGGGCAGGCGAGGAGCACAGGGGAGAAGAGCTGAGGAGCGCGGGGAAGAAGAGCTGCAGGGCGGGCGAGGAGCGCAGGGGAGAAGAGCTGCGGGGCAGGCGAGGAGCGCAGGGGAGAAGAGCTGAGGAGCGTGGGAGAGAAGAGCTGAGGAGTGCGGGGGAGAAGAGCTACGGGGCGGGCGAGGAGCACGGGGGAAAGAGACACAGGGTGGGCGAGGAGCATGGAGGAGAAGAGCCGCAGGGTGGGTGAGGAGCACGGGGAGAAGAGCTGAGGAGCACGCAGGAGAAGAGCTGCAGGGCAGGCGAGGAGCATGGGGGAGAAGAGCCACAGGGCGGGTGAGGAGCGCGGGGGAGAAGAGCTGAGGAGCGCGGGGGAGAAGAGCTGAGGAGCGCGGGGGAGAAGAGCTGAGGAGCACGGGGGAGAAGAGCTCTGGGGCAGGTGAGGAGCGCGGGGAAGAAGAGCTGCGGGGAGGGCAAGGAGCGTGGTGGAGAAGAGCTGCGGAGCGGGCGAGGAGCGCAGGGGAGAAGAGCTGCGGGGCAGGCGAGGAGCGCAGGGGAGAAGAGCTGTGGGGCGGGCGAGGAGCGCAGGGGAGAAGAGCTGCGGGGCAGGCGAGGAGCGCAGGGGAGAAGAGCAGTGGGGCGGGCGAGGAGCGCAGGGGAGAAGAGCTGCGGGGCAGGTGAGGAGCGAAGGGGAGAAGAGCTGCGGGGCGGGCGAGGAGCGCAGGGGAGAAGAGCTGCGGGGCGAGCGAGGAGCGCAGGGGAGAAGAGCTGCGGGGCGAGCGAGGAGCGCAGGGGAGAAGAGCTGCGGGGCAGGGGAGGAGCACTGGGGAGAAGAGCAGCGGGGCGAGCGAGGAGCGCAGGGGAGAAGAGCTGCGGAGCGAGCGAGGAGCGCAGGGGAGAAGAGCTGCGGAGCGAGCGAGGAGCGCAGGGGAGAAGAGCTGCGGAGCGAGCGAGGAGCGCAGGGGAGAAGAGCTCTGGGGCGGGTGAGGAGCGCGGGGAAGAAGAGCTGCGGGGAGGGCAAGGAGCGTGGTGGAGAAGAGCTGCGGAGCGGGCGAGGAGCGCAGGGGAGAAGAGCTGCGGGGCAGGCGAGGAGCGCAGGGGAGAAGAGCTGTGGGGCGGGCGAGGAGCGCAGGGGAGAAGAGCTGCGGGGCAGGCGAGGAGCGCAGGGGAGAAGAGCAGTGGGGCGGGCGAGGAGCGCAGGGGAGAAGAGCTGCGGGGCAGGTGAGGAGCGAAGGGGAGAAGAGCTGCGGGGCGGGCGAGGAGCGCAGGGGAGAAGAGCTGCGGGGCGAGCGAGGAGCGCAGGGGAGAAGAGCTGCGGGGCGAGCGAGGAGCGCAGGGGAGAAGAGCTGCGGGGCAGGGGAGGAGCGCAGGGGAGAAGAGCAGCGGGGCGAGCGAGGAGCGCAGGGGAGAAGAGCTGCGGAGCGAGCGAGGAGCGTAGGGGAGAAGAGCTGCGGAGCGAGCGAGGAGCGCAGGGGAGAAGAGCTGTGGGGCGAGCGAGGAGCGCAGGGGAGAAGAGCCGCAGCTCGGCTCCGTGATAACAGCAGAGAAACTACATAAGTCACTGCTGGAGGGTGCACGGGCAGGACAGGGCCACAAACTGTATATGTATTATATATCTGCAGCCATCACAATGATCCTTATAGAAAATCAGCCCCATGTAAATATAAGAGACCCGATCATATATGGAGAGATTTTATCGATTGTGATCGACCTGTGTATAAACATCATCTACAGCACAATAACATGTGATATCATCCTCTATATAACACTACTGTACTGTAATAAGATATCATCCTCTATATAACACTACTGTACTGTAATAAGATATCACCCTCTATATAACACTACTGTACTGTAATAAGATATCATCCTCTATATAACACTACTGTACTGTAATAAGATATCATCCTCTATATAACACTACTGTACTGTAAAAAGATATCATCCTCTATATAACACTACTGTACTGTAAAAAGATATCATCCTCTATATAACACTACTGTACTGTAATAAGATATCATCCTCTATATAACACTACTGTACTGTAATAAGATATCATCCTCTATATAACACTACTGTACTGTAATAAGATATCATCCTCTATATAACACTACTGTACTGTAATAAGATATCATCCTCTATATAACACTACTGTACTGTAATAAGATATCATCCTCTATATAACACTACTGTACTGTAATAAGATATCATCCTCTATATAACACTCCTGTCCTACAGTCACCTCTCCTCTCCTGACATGGCTGATAACAGAGAACAATAGATATATTCACCTGTCCTACAGTCACCTCTCCTCTCCTGACATGGCTGATAACAGAGAACAATAAATATATTCACCTGTCCTACAGTCACCTCTCCCCTCCTGACATGGCTGATAACAGAGAACAATAAATATATTCACCTGTCCTACAGTCACCTCTCCTCTCCTGACATGGCTGATAACAGAGAACAATAGATATATTCACCTGTCCTACAGTCACCTCTCCTCTCCTGACATGACTGATAACAGAGAACAGTAGATTATATTCACCTGTCCTACAGTCACCTCTCCCCTCCTGACATGGCTGATAACAGAGAACAATAGATATATTCACCTGTCCTACAGTCACCTCTCCTCTCCTGACATGGCTGATAACAGAGAACAATAGATTATATTCACCTGTCCTACAGTCACCTCTCCCCTCCTGACATGGCTCATAACAGAGAACAATAGATAATATTCACCTGTCCTACAGTCACCTCTCCCCTCCTGACATGGCTGATAATATAGAACAATAGATATATTCACCTGTCCTACAGTCACCTCTCCCCTCCTGACATGGCTCATAACAGAGAACAATAGATAATATTCACCTGTCCTACAGTAACCTCTCCCCTCCTGACATGACTGATAACAGAGAACAATATATATATATATATTCACCTGTCCTACAGTCACCTCTCCTCTCCTGACATGGCTGATAACAGAGAACAATAGATATATTCACCTGTCCTACAGTCACCTCTCCTCTCCTGACATGACTGATAACAGAGAACAATAGTTGTTTTCACCTGTCCTACAGACACCTCTCCTCTCCTGACATGGCTGTTAACAGAGAACAATAGATTGTATTCACCTGTCCTACAGTCACCTCTCCCCTCCTGACATGGCTGATAACAGAGGACAATAGATATATTCACCTGTCCTACAGTCACCTCTCCTCCTGACATGATAACAGAGGACAATAGATTGTATTCACCTGTCCTACAGTCACCTCTCCTCCTGACATGATAACAGAGGACAATAGATTATATTCACCTGTCCTACAGTCACCTCTCCTCTCCTGACATGGCTGATAACAGAGAACAATAGATTATATTCACCTGTCCTACAGTCACCTCTCCCCTCCTGACATGGCTGATAACAGAGGACAATAAATTATATTCACCTGTCCTACAGTCAACTCTCCTCTCCTGACATGGCTGATAACAGAGAACAAGAGATTATATTCACCTGTCCTACAGTCACCTCTCCCCTCCTGACATGGCTGATAACAGAGGACAATAGATTATATTCACCTGTCCTACAGTCACCTCTCCTCTCCTGACATGACTGATAACAGAGAACAATAGATGTATTCACCTGTCCTACAGTCACCTCTCCTCTCCTGACATGGCTGATGACAGAGGACAATAGATATATTCACCTGTCCTACAGTCACCTCTCCTCTCCTGACATGGCTGATAACAGAGGACAATAGATTATATTCACCTGTCCTACAGTCACCTCTCCCCTCCTGACATGGCTGATAACAGAGGACAATAGATATATTCACCTGTCCTACAGTCACCTCTCCTCTCCTGACATGGCTGATAACAGAGAACAATAGATTATATTCACCTGTCCTACAGTCACTTCTCCTCTCCTGACATGGCTGATAACAGAGAACATTAGATATATTCACCTGTCCTACAGTCACCTCTCCCCTCCTGACATGGCTGATAACAGAGAACAATAGATTATATTCACCTGTCCTACAGTCACCTCTCCTCTCCTGACATGGCTGATAACAGAGAACAATAGATTATATTCACCTGTCCTACAGTCACCTCTCCTCTCCTGACATGGCTGATGACAGAGAACAATAGATATATTCACCTGTCCTACAGTCACCTCTCCCCTCCTGACATGGCTGATAACAGAGGACAATAGATCATGGTTTACCTGCAGAGTGAAGATTTGGGTGTCGCGTCCCTTTAAGGCGTCTTAGTCATCAGTCAATGATCCATTAATTGCTCCTTAGTCGCTGACAATCCGTCTCCATTAGGATGACAATGCGGCGCTGCGCTCCCGGCTCTGAAGGAGTTAACGCTGCGGGACAATAATCTGACACATTCGTAAAGATTTCCCGCAGATTTATAAAGCTTCGTTTTCATCAGGTTAATTGTAACAATTGATTTTTTATTTCCCTTTTTCTTTTTGCGCCGTTTATTATACGGAGGCGGCCGCAGCAATGGCGCCAATAACGGGGGCTTCCTTAAGATATCAATGATCTGTAGTCATTGCTGGGATTTGTAGTACCACAAGCCCCCCGCTAGGGGGGGTTGGGGTACTACAAATCCCAGCAATAACTACAGATCATTGATAATAATAAACAGTTTGGTTGAGACACACTGTGGCGGTTTATTGTTCTCCATATATACAGTATTATCTGATTTCTTATACGCCATCTGGTGGCACATACCGCCATAGGGTGCTGAGGGGCCCCTAGAATTCTGGGTATTACACTACTTGGTGGAACTATAGGTCCACATTACACTCATCTGCAGGGGTGGGGTCACTAAATATTGGGTGCAGAGGTTGTGAGTGCACCTGGGCCCTAGAGCCTGCGGGGGCCCCTATGAGGGGAGCGGTGATATATATGAAGCATTAGGGGCCCCTATGAGGGGAGCGGTGATATATATGAAGCATTAGGGGCCCCTATGAGGGGAGCGGTGATATATATGAAGCATTAGGGGCCCCTATGAGGGGAGCGGTGATATATATGAAGCATTAGGGGCCCCTATGAGGGGAGCGGTGATATATATGAAGCATTAGGGGCCCCTCATATAGATGCATCAAGAAGCAACAGAAACCTGAGGGATAAAAGAGCAGAGACTATGGCGCGGTTCACACCTGTCGCTGCTTCTTCATCGCCCTTTGTCGTAAATGCTTTCAGAATTAAAGAAAATGTTTTTACATTAAAAACAAAAGAAAGTCAAACAAAAGGCAAAAGCAAAACCGAAAAAGGATGATGGGGGGGGGGGGGGGGGGGGGATGTTTCGTATTATTACCCTTCAGCCATAAAAGTATTGCGTCTGATTTATCCTGTTCGTTATTATTGTTTAATTTTATGTTGTTATTATCTCCATAATATTTGTGTGATTTGTTTTGTTATTTTGTTTGTTTTATTATTATGGTTGTTTAGATTTTATCTTTCCCTATTATTATTGTTCAGATTTTGTTTCGAGCTGTTACTTTCCTTCAGTGATTGTTATTATATTTATTGTTATTTTTATTTACATTTTGTTTCTGTTTGTTGACTTCTTTCTTTGATTGTAGTTATTTTTATTATGATTCATATTTACATTTGTTACATTTCTTTTATGATTGGTTTATTTTTTATTATTGTTATTAATTATTATTTTAAGATTTTTACTTCCATTTGTTACATTTCTTTGGTTGTTGTTGTTATTTACATTTGTTACATTTCTTCTATGATTGGTTGTATTATTATATATTTTTTTAGTTATTGTTATTGTTGTTATTAATAATAATTTTTTTTTAAATTATAAGTTTTTTTTATTATTATTATTTTCTTTTTTACTTCTATTTGATAAATTTCTTCTGATTTTTATTATAATAGTTTTATTATTTTTTTGTTTTTGTTACAATTCTTCTTTGATTGCTTTTATTATTATTATTATTATTATTATTAGTTTTATTATTATTAATAATCATATTTTATTATTTTTTACTTCTATATGTTACATTCTCTTTCTTATTCTTCCTTTTATGGTTGTTTTTCTTTTTTGGACTTTAAAAAAAAAAAGGGTTAAAATATTTAATAAAGACTCTCTGATGAAGATGGATTTCAGGATTTGGTGCTGTCAGGTGTCACTTAAGTTTGGCGCAATGTCTACAGTATGGGGGAAGCCAGGGGGAGGGGCCTGCTCAATCATATATGGACTTTATTTTATGTGTCTGTTGAATTGATACATCTGTTGTCACATTGTTACTTTATAGCCCCGCCCCCTGGATCAGCACAATGCGCTGTGTATCTATAGCCGTCCCATCTTTTTATCATCGCTTCAAAATGTCTTTCAGACGTATTTTAGTTCTGTTTGTTTTGGTACCAATATGTCCGCCCGGGTTATAATCACCGGACCCCCTAGTGTGTCACCGGACCCCCCCTAGTGTGTCACCGGACCCCCCTAGTGTGTCACCGGACCCCCCCCCAGTGTGTCACCGGACCCCCCCAGTGTGTCATCGGACCCCCCCCAGTGTGTCATCGGACCCCCCCCCAGTGGTCCCCCCCCCAGTGTGTCATCGGACCCCCCCCCCCAGTGTGTCATCGGAACCCCCCCCCCCAGTGTGTCACCGGACCCCCCCCCCCAGTGTGTCACCGCCCCCCCCCCCAGTGTGTCACCGGACCCCCCCTAGTGTGTCACCGGACCCCCCCACCTAGTGTGTCACCGGACCCCCCCCCTAGTGTGTCACCGGACCCCCCCCCCCCCCCTAGTGTGTCACCGGACCCCCCCCCCCTAGTGTGTCACCAGACCCCCCCCCCCCTAGTGTGTCACTGTGTCACCGGAACCCCCCCCCTAGTGTGTCACCGGACCCCCCCTAGTGTGTCACCAGACCCCCCCCTAGTGTGTCACCGGACCCCCCCCCCCCCCCCCTAGTGTGTCTATGTGATGCTTAATGCTCCGTATACCACCCCCAGTGTCTTTTAGGAACAGTTAAGTGACATTTCCTTTGGGAGCTGAAACACCCAGTGATGATGTTGGGGGTTGTAGTTTTCTATGCATTGAATATAACAAAACTTTAATGTGCTAATGGCAAGTGTCAGACCATGCTGGGGGTTGTAGTGTTCTCTGTATATAGTATAATAGAAGTCATGCCTGGTGATCAGACCATGCTGGGGGTTGTAGTGTTCTCTGTATATAATAGAAGTCATTTCAGGTGATCAGACCATGCTGGGGGTTGTAGTGTTCTCTGTATATAATAGAAGTCATGCCTGGTGATCAGACCATGCTGGGGGTTGTAGTGTTCTCTGTATATAGTATAATAGAAGTCATTTCAGGTGATCAGACCATGCTGGGGGTTGTAGTGTTCTCTGTATATAATAGAAGTCATGCCTGGTGATCAGACCATGCTGGGGGTTGTAGTGTTCTCTGTATATAGTATAATAGAAGTCATTTCAGGTGATCAGACCATGCTGGGGGTTGTAGTGTTCTCTGTATATAATAGAAGTCATGCCTGGTGATCAGACCATGCTGGGGGTTGTAGTGTTCTCTGTCTGTAGTATAATAGAAGTCATATCTGGTGATCAGACCATGCTGGGGGTTGTAGTGTTCTCTGTATATAATAGAAGTCATGTCTGGTGATCAGACCATGCTGGGGGTTGTAGTGTTCTCTGTCTGTAGTATAATAGAAGTCATATCTGGTGATCAGACCATGCTGGGGGGTTGTAGTGTTCTCTGTCTGTAGTATAATAGAAGTCATATCTGGTGATCAGACCATGCTGGGGGTTGTAGTGTTCTGGGTAAAGCTCTGCTGCTCCAGTTATAACAACCAAACAGCGTTATGAGAATCTTATTTATTATTTTCAGCAATTACCTAAATAATCATCTTCATTATAAATGATAAGAAAAACATGGAGAGACAGTCTACTGTACAGCACAAAGAGACAGTCTACTGTACAGCACAGAGACAGTCTACTGTACAGCACGGAGAGACAGTCTACTGTACAGCACGGAGAGACAGTCTACTGTATAGGACGGAGAGACAGTCTACTGTACAGCACAGAGACAGTCTACTGTACAGCACGGAGAGACAGTCTACTGTACAGCACAGAGACAGTCTACTGTACAGCACGGAGAGACAGTCTACTGTACAGCACGGAGAGACAGTCTACTGTACAGCACGGAGAGACAGTCTACTGTATAGGACGGAGAGACAGTCTACTGTACAGCACAGAGACAGTCTACTGTACAGCACGGAGAGACAGTCTACTGTACAGCACGGAGAGACAGTCTACTGTATAGGACGGAGAGACAGTCTACTGTACAGCACGGAGAGACAGTCTACTGTACAGCACGGAGAGACAGTCTACTGTACAGCACGGAGAGACAGTCTACTGTACAGCACGGAGAGACAGTCTACTGTACAGCACGGAGAGACAGTCTACTGTACAGCACGGAGAGACAGTCTACTGTACAGCACGGAGAGACAGTCTACTGTACAGCACGGAGAGACAGTCTACTGTACAGCACGGAGAGACAGTCTACTGTACAGCACGGAGAGACAGTCTACTGTATAGGACGGAGAGACAGTCTACTGTATAGGACGGAGAGACAGTCTACTGTACAGCACGGAGAGACAGTCTACTGTACAGCACGGAGAGACAGTCTACTGTACAGCACGGAGAGACAGTCTACTGTACAGCACGGAGAGACAGTCTACTGTACAGCACGGAGAGACAGTCTACTGTACAGCACGGGGAGACAGTCTACTGTACAGCACGGGGAGACAGTCTACTGTACAGAACGGGGAGACAGTCTACTGTACAGCACAAAGAGACAGTCTACTGTACAGCACGGAGAGACAGTCTACTGTACAGCACAAAGAGACAGCCTACTGTACAGCACGGAGAGACAGTCTACTGTACAGCAAGGAGAGACAGTCTACTGTACAGCACGAAGAGACAGTCTACTGTACAGCAAGGAGAGACAGTCTACTGTACAGCAGATAATACAGGAATGTACAGCACGGAGAGACAGTCTACTGTACAGCAAGGAGAGACAGTCTACTGTACAGCACGGAGAGACAGTCTACTGTACAGCACGGAGAGACAGTCTACTGTACAGCACGGAGAGACAGTCTACTGTACAGCACGGAGAGACAGTCTACTGTACAGCACGGAGAGACAGTCTACTGTACAGCACGGAGAGACAGTCTACTGTACAGCCCGGAGAGACAGTCTACTGTACAGCCCGGAGAGACAGTCTACTGTACAGCCCGGAGAGACAGTCTACTGTACAGCCCGGAGAGACAGTCACAGTCTACTGTACAGCCCGGAGAGACAGTCTACTGTACAGCCCGGAGAGACAGTCTACTGTACAGCCCGGAGAGACAGTCTACTGTACAGCAGATAATACAGGAATGTACAGCACGGAGAGACAGTCTACTGTACAGCACGGAGAGACAGTCTACTGTACAGCACGGAGAGACAGTCTACTGTACAGGAGATAATACAGGAATGTACAGCACGGAGAGACAGTCTACTGTACAGCACGGAGAGACAGTCTACTGTACAGGAGATAATATAGGAATGTATAGCACGGAGAGACAGTCTACTGTACAGCACGGAGAGACAGTCTACTGTACAGCACGGAGAGACAGTCTACTGTACAGGAGATAATACAGGAATGTACAGCACGGAGAGACAGTCTACTGTACAGCATGGAGAGACAGTCTACTGTACAGCCCGGAGAGACAGTCTACTGTACAGCCCGGAGAGACAGTCTACTGTACAGCCCGGAGAGACAGTCTACTGTACAGCCCGGAGAGACAGTCTACTGTACAGCACGGAGAGACAGTCTACTGTACAGCACGGAGAGACAGTCTACTGTACAGGAGATAATATAGGAATGTACAGCACGGAGAGACAGTCTACTGTACAGCACAGAGAGACAGTCTACTGTACAGCACGGAGAGAGTCTACTGTACAGGAGATAATATAGGAATGTACAGCACGGAGAGACAGTCTACTGTACAGCACGGAGAGACAGTCTACTGTACAGCACGGAGAGACAGTCTACTGTACAGCACGGAGAGACAGTCTACTGTACAGGAGATAATATAGGAATGTACAGCACGGAGAGACAGTCTACTGTACAGCACGGAGAGACAGTCTACTGTACAGCATGGAGAGACAGTCTACTGTACAGGAGATAATACAGGAATGTACAGCATGGAGAGACAGTCTACTGTACAGCATGGAGAGACAGTCTACTGTACAGCCTGGAGAGACAGTCTACTGTACAGCAGATAATACAGGAATGTACAGCACGGAGAGACAGTCTACTGTACAGCATGGAGAGACAGTCTACTGTACAGCACGGAGAAGACAGTCTACTGTACAGCACGGAGAGACAGTCTACTGTACAGCATGGAGAGACAGTCTACTGTACAGGAGATAATACAGGAATGTACAGCATGGAGAGACAGTCTACTGTACAGCATGGAGAGACAGTCTACTGTACAGGAGATAATACAGGAATGTACAGTATGGAGAGACAGTCCACTGTACAGCATCGGAGAGACAGTCTACTGTACAGGAGATAATACAGGAATGTCCAGCATGGAGAGACAGTCTACTGTACAGCATGGAGAGACAGTCTACTGTACAGGAGATAATACAGAATGTACAGCATGGAGAGACAGTCCACTGTACAGCATGGAGAGACAGTCTACTGTACAGGAGATACTACTGTACAGGAGATAATACAGGAATGTACAGCATGGAGAGACAGTCTACTGTACAGCATGGAGAGACAGTCTACTGTACAGCACGGAGAGACAGTCTACTGTACAGCACGGAGAGACAGTCTACTGTACAGCACGGAGAGACAGTCTACTGTACAGCACGGAGAGACAGTCTACTGTACAGCACGGAGAGACAGTCTACTGTACAGCACGGAGAGACAGTCTACTGTACAGGAGATAATACAGGAATGTACAGCACGGAGAGACAGTCTACTGTACAGCATGGAGAGACAGTCTACTGTACAGCCTGGAGAGACAGTCTACTGTACAGCCTGGAGAGACAGTCTACTGTACAGCAGATAATACAGGAATGTACAGCACGGAGAGACAGTCTACTGTACAGCACGGAGAGACAGTCTACTGTACAGCACGGAGAGACAGTCTACTGTACAGCACGGAGAGACAGTCTACTGTACAGCACGGAGAGACAGTCTACTGTACAGCATGGAGAGACAGTCTACTGTACAGGGAGATAATACAGGAATGTACAGTATGGAGAGACAGTCTACTGTACAGCATGGAGAGACAGTCTACTGTACAGGAGATAATACAGGAATGTACAGCATGGAGAGGCAGTCTACTGTACAGGAGATATACATGAATATACAGCACGGAGAGACAGTCTACTGTACAGCACGGAGAGACAGTCTACTGTACTGGAGATAATACAGGAATGTACAGCATGGAGAGACAGTCTACTGTACAGCATGGAGAGACAGTCTACTGTATAGGAGATAATACAGGAATGTACAGCATGGAGAGACAGTCTACTGTACAGCCTGGAGAGACAGTCTACTGTATAGGAGATAATACTGTCATATGATGTCATTATTTAATCTTTGGGGCTGTCTTTAGTCATGTGACATAATTCTTTGCTCTGTAGCGCCCCTTTGTGTCATGTGACACCTCTGTCTATTTTGATGCTCCCCCCTTGTCATGTGACTCTTTACTCTCTAGCCCCCCCCCCCTCCCTTGACTCCTCCTCCTCTTATAAACCCATCAGACTCCATATTACAGATCATTGGGCAGAAATCGAAGAATTTACAATGTGGAGTCCGGAGTAAATTTGACCGGAATTATTGGGATACAAATCGATATATTGATGGCGCCGCTCGTCTTAAACCCGTAATAACTTTATATCACTTCAGGTGAACGTTCTCCTGACCACCGCGCCGGGGACCCCACAAATGGCTCCCGGGGTTTATTAATTCTATAAACACAGAGGGAAACGTCATTTACTACAAACGTAATCCGTCCGGTGATGTCTGCGCCTCCCACAATCCCTTGTGGTGCTACATGACAGGGTCCTAGAGGTCTGTTCATCCTGAGCCTCCTGCTTCATGAATAGAATTCCAGAGCTACAGTGAGGACCGACACATCAGGGGTTGGAGGGGGGATTCATCATTCCACAGCGGAATAGAGCTCCAAAATCCATTTGGCACCTTAGAGTCTGCAGTTTATCTGTCCGCTGAACACCAGCTGAGTGTCTGTACATCGCGCAGTTATACTGCGCAAAATCCATGTGTGAACACAGGTCAGGTGTCCGGGCTGTTTGGCCTCCAGACTAAATCCATTGCCACATACTCTCTTCAGATTAGATACATTGTAATTAACCCTTTTGTCTTTTAGACTAGATACAATGTAACAAACGTTCTTGGCTTTTAACCTTGATACTTTGTAACAAACCTTCATTAATTGAATCCTTAATTGAAACCTTCATTAATTGTTCTTTAATTGAATTTTTAAACTGTTAATATAAGTTTGAAGTTTGGCGCCTTAATCCCCGGTCAGTTCACAGATTTCGTCCCAATAAATTCAATGGAAAATAAAAGTGAATTATTGATGTAGATGTAAAATCTGTGTTAGAAAAAATCATCAATAAGACAAGTGTGATCAGTGATTGGGATGTGTGGACCGTGTACCGGGCGATCAGTGTGATCAGTGATTGGGATGTGTGGACCGTGTACCAGGCGATCAGTGTGAACAGTGATTGGGATGTGTGATCAGTGATTGGGATGTGTGGACCGTGTACCGGGCGATCAGTGTGATCAGTGATTGGGATGTGTGGACCGTGTACCAGGCGATCAGTGTGATCAGTGATTGGGATGTGTGGACCGTGTACCGGGCGATCAGTGTGATCAGTGATTGGGATGTGTGGACCGTGTACCAGGCGATCAGTGTGATCAGTGATTGGGATGTGTGGACCGTGTACCAGGCGATCAGTGTGATCAGTGATTGGGATGTGTGGACCGTGTACCAGGCGATCAGTGTGATCAGTGATTGGGATGTGTGGACCGTGTACCAGGCGATCAGTGTGATCAGTGATTGGGATGTGTGGACCGTGTACCAGGCGATCAGTGTGATCAGTGATTGGGATGTGTGGACCGTGTACCAGGCGAACAGTGTGAACAGTTATTGGGATGTGTGGACCGTGTACCAGGCGATCAGTGTGATCAGTGATTGGGATGTGTGGACCGTGTACCAGGCGATCAGTGTGAACAGTGATTGGGATGTGTGGACCGTGTACCAGGCGATCAGTGTGATCAGTGATTGGGATGTGTGGACTATGTACCAGGCGATCAGTGTGATCAGTGATTGGGATGTGTGGACCGTGTACCAGGCGATCAGTGTGAACAGTGATTGGGATGTGTGGACCGTGTACCAGGCGATCAGTGTGATCAGTGATTGGGATGTGTGGACTATGTACCAGGCGATCAGTGTGATCAGTGATTGGGATGTGTGGACCGTGTACCAGGCGATCAGTGTGAACAGTGATTGGGATGTGTGGACTGTGTACCAGGCGATCAGTGTGATCAGTGATTGGGATGTGTGGACCGTGTACCAGGCGATCAGTGTGATCAGTGATTGGGATGTGTGGACCGTGTACCAGGCGATCAGTGTGATCAGTGATTGGGATGTGTGGACCGTGTACCAGGCGATCAGTGTGAACACGGTCTTAATGTCACCAGGAATGGGACGTTCACTGTCATCAAGCAGAGATGTTGAATTGAACTTGTTATATGTCATATATGATGCCCCCTCTCTATACCCCTTTGTGGTCTCCCCGGAGGCCCTGTAGTATGGCGGGCAGAGTGACCACAGGATGGCGCCCCCTCCCTCTTGTGCTCATTGTCTCTCCCTGCACCATATATGATGCCCCCTCTCTATACCCCTTTGTGTTGCCCCCGGCGGCCCTGTAGTATGGCGGGCAGAGTGACCACAGGATGGCGCTATGCCTCTGCCCTTGTGCTCATTGTCTCTCTGCCCCATATATGATGCCCCCTCTCTATACCCCTTTGTGTACCCCCCGGGGCCCTGTAGTATGGCGGGCAGGGTGACCACAGGATGGCGCTATCCCTCTGCCCTTGTGCTCATTGTCTCTCTGCCCCATATATGATGCCCCCTCTCTATACCCCTTTGTGTACCCCCAGGGGGCCCTGTAGTATGGCGGGCAGGGTGACCACAGGATGGCGCCCCCTCCCTCATTGTCTCTCTGCCCCATATATGATGCCCCCTCTCTATACCCCTTTGTGTACCCCCCGGGGCCCTGTAGTATGGCGGGCAGGATGACCACAGGATGGCGCCAACTCCCTCATTGTCTCTCTGCCCCATATATGATGCCCCCTCTCTATACCCCTTTGTGTCCCCCCGGGGGCCCTGTAGTATGGCGGGCAGGATGACCACAGGATGGCGCCAACTCCCTCATTGTCTCTCTGCCCCATATATGATGCCCCCTCTCTATACCCCTTTGTGTACCCCCCGGGGCCCTGTAGTATGGCGGGCAGGATGACCACAGGATGGCGCCAACTCCCTCATTGTCTCTCTGCCCCATATATGATGCCCCCTCTCTATACCCCTTTGTGTACCCCCAGGGGGCCCTGTAGTATGGCGGGCAGGATGACCACAGGATGGCGCCAACTCCCTCATTGTCTCTCTGCCCCATATATGATGCCCCCTCTCTATACCCCTTTGTGTACCCCCCGGGGCCCTGTAGTATGGCGGGCAGGGTGACCACAGGATGGCGCCAACTCCCTCATTGTCTCTCTGCCCCATATATGATGCCCCCTCTCTATACCCCTTTGTGTCCCCCCGGGGGCCCTGTAGTATGGCGGGCAGGGTGACCACAGGATGGCGCTATGCCTCTGCCCTTGTTCTCATTGTCTCCCTGCCCCATATATGATGCCCCCTCTCTATACCCCTTTGTGTTGCCCCCGGGGCCCTGTAGTATGGCGGGCAGGGTGACCACAGGATGGCGCTATGCCTCTGCCCTTGTGCTCATTGTTTCTCTGCCCCATATATGATGCCCCCTCTCTATACCCCTTTGTGTCCCCCCGGAGGCCCTGTAGTATGGCGGGCAGGATGACCACAGGATGGCGCCCCCTCCCTCATTGTCTCTCTGCCCCATATATGATGCCCCCTCTCTATACCCCTTTGTGTACCCCCAGGGGGCCCTGTAGTATGGCGGGCAGGGTGACCACAGGCTGGCGCCCCCTCCCTCATTGTCTCTCTGCCCCATATATGATGCCCCCTCTCTATACCCCTTTGTGTACCCCCCGGGGCCCTGTAGTATGGCGGGCAGGGTGACCACAGGCTGGCGCCCCCTCCCTCATTGTCTCTCTGCCCCATATATGATGCCCCTCTCTATACCCCTTTGTTTTGCCCCCGGAGGCCCTGTAGTATGGCGGGCAGGGTGACCACAGGATGGCGCTATGTCTCTGCCCTTGTGCTCATTGTCTCTCTCTGCACCATATATGATGCCCCCTCTCTATACCCCTTTGTGTTGCCCCCGGGGCCCTTTAGTATGGCGGGCAGGGTGACCACAGGATGGCGCCCCCTCCCTCATTGTCTCTCTGCCCCATATATGATGCCCCCTCTCTATACCCCTTTGTGTACCCCCCGGGGCCCTGTAGTATGGCGGGCAGGATGACCACAGGATGGCGCCCCCTCCCTCTTGTGCTCATTGTCTCTCTGCCCCATATATGATGCCCCCTCTCTATACCCCTTTGTGTCCCCCCGGGGGCCCTGTAGTATGGCGGGCAGGGTGACCACAGGATGGCGCTATCCCTCTGCCCTTGTTCTCATTGTCTCTCTGCCCCATATATGATGCCCCCTCTCTATACCCTTTTGTGTTGCCCCCGGGGGCCCTGTAGTATGGCGGACAGGGTGACCACAGGATGGCGCTATGCCTCTGCCCTTGTTCTCATTGTCTCTCTGCCCCATATATGATGCCCCCTTTCTATACCCCTTTGTGTTGCCCCCGGGGCCCTGTAGTATGGCGGACAGGGTGACCACAGGATGGCGCTATCCCTCTGCCCTTGTTCTCATTGTCTCCCTGCACCATATATGATGCCCCCTCTCTATACTCCTTTGTGTACCCCCAGGGGGCCCTGTAGTATGGCGGGCAGGGTGACCACAGGATGGCGCCCCCTCCCTCATTGTCTCTCTGCCCCATATATGATGCCCCTCTCTATACCCCTTTGTGTCCCCCCGGGGGCCCTGTAGTATGGCGGGCAGGGTGACCACAGGATGGCGCCCCCTCCCTCATTGTCTCTCTGCCCCATATATGATGCCCCTCTCTATACCCCTTTGTGTCCCCCCGGGGGCCCTGTAGTATGGCGGGCAGGGTGACCACAGGATGGCGCCCCCTCCCTCATTGTCTCTCTGCCCCATATATGATGCCCCCTCTCTATACCCCTTTGTGTACCCCCCGGGGGGCCCTGTAGTATGGCGGGCAGGGTGACCACAGGATGGCGCCCCCTCCCTCATTGTCTCTCTGCCCCATATATGATGCCCCCTCTCTATACCCCTTTGTGTACCCCCCGGGGCCCTGTAGTATGGCGGGCAGGGTGACCACAGGATGGCGCCAACTCCCTCATTGTCTCTCTGCCCCATATATGATGCCCCCTCTCTATACCCCTTTGTGTCCCCCCGGGGGCCCTGTAGTATGGCGGGCAGGGTGACCACAGGATGGCGCTATGCCTCTGCCCTTGTTCTCATTGTCTCCCTGCCCCATATATGATGCCCCCTCTCTATACCCCTTTGTGTTGCCCCCGGGGCCCTGTAGTATGGCGGGCAGGGTGACCACAGGATGGCGCTATGCCTCTGCCCTTGTGCTCATTGTTTCTCTGCCCCATATATGATGCCCCCTCTCTATACCCCTTTGTGTCCCCCCGGAGGCCCTGTAGTATGGCGGGCAGGATGACCACAGGATGGCGCCCCCTCCCTCATTGTCTCTCTGCCCCATATATGATGCCCCCTCTCTATACCCCTTTGTGTACCCCCAGGGGGCCCTGTAGTATGGCGGGCAGGGTGACCACAGGCTGGCGCCCCCTCCCTCATTGTCTCTCTGCCCCATATATGATGCCCCCTCTCTATACCCCTTTGTGTACCCCCCGGGGCCCTGTAGTATGGCGGGCAGGGTGACCACAGGCTGGCGCCCCCTCCCTCATTGTCTCTCTGCCCCATATATGATGCCCCTCTCTATACCCCTTTGTTTTGCCCCCGGAGGCCCTGTAGTATGGCGGGCAGGGTGACCACAGGATGGCGCTATGTCTCTGCCCTTGTGCTCATTGTCTCTCTCTGCACCATATATGATGCCCCCTCTCTATACCCCTTTGTGTTGCCCCCGGGGCCCTTTAGTATGGCGGGCAGGGTGACCACAGGATGGCGCCCCCTCCCTCATTGTCTCTCTGCCCCATATATGATGCCCCCTCTCTATACCCCTTTGTGTACCCCCCGGGGCCCTGTAGTATGGCGGGCAGGATGACCACAGGATGGCGCCCCCTCCCTCTTGTGCTCATTGTCTCTCTGCCCCATATATGATGCCCCCTCTCTATACCCCTTTGTGTCCCCCCGGGGGCCCTGTAGTATGGCGGGCAGGGTGACCACAGGATGGCGCTATCCCTCTGCCCTTGTTCTCATTGTCTCTCTGCCCCATATATGATGCCCCCTCTCTATACCCTTTTGTGTTGCCCCCGGGGGCCCTGTAGTATGGCGGACAGGGTGACCACAGGATGGCGCTATGCCTCTGCCCTTGTTCTCATTGTCTCTCTGCCCCATATATGATGCCCCCTTTCTATACCCCTTTGTGTTGCCCCCGGGGCCCTGTAGTATGGCGGACAGGGTGACCACAGGATGGCGCTATCCCTCTGCCCTTGTTCTCATTGTCTCCCTGCACCATATATGATGCCCCCTCTCTATACTCCTTTGTGTACCCCCAGGGGGCCCTGTAGTATGGCGGGCAGGGTGACCACAGGATGGCGCCCCCTCCCTCATTGTCTCTCTGCCCCATATATGATGCCCCTCTCTATACCCCTTTGTGTCCCCCCGGGGGCCCTGTAGTATGGCGGGCAGGGTGACCACAGGATGGCGCCCCCTCCCTCATTGTCTCTCTGCCCCATATATGATGCCCCTCTCTATACCCCTTTGTGTCCCCCCGGGGGCCCTGTAGTATGGCGGGCAGGGTGACCACAGGATGGCGCCCCCTCCCTCATTGTCTCTCTGCCCCATATATGATGCCCCCTCTCTATACCCCTTTGTGTACCCCCCGGGGGGCCCTGTAGTATGGCGGACAGGGTGACCACAGGATGGCGCCCCCTCCCTCATTGTCTCTCCAGCAGTGCGGGGCATTAATGTGCCCGTCTCCCTGCATCCATGTCTCACTAATGTACCCAGATTAACTCAGCTGTAAATTGTCTCTCGGCCTCTTTGCTAAAAGTTTCCTGGGTGATTCATGATTCGGCTTTTAACGGCTATTGGCTTCGGCAATATGGTAAATGTACAAGGTGATGCAATTGGCGTTACCGGAGAGGATGCACAGGAGCATGTAATGCAGTCAATACTCCACATTAACTACTGATGCCCAATTACTCGGGCGCCCAGAGTGGCTTTTAAGAGCATTAGGACTTGCAGAAGAGCTGAGATCACCTGCCGCTTCTTACCTAAAAGCTTCACCCTTTACTGGCCGGGACGTCGCGCAGCCCCCGCGCCGAGGACACCGCATCACATGACACTCAGGGATTTTATCTGAGGAACTTCTGGAAAGTTCAGAAGGATTTTACTGTCTATCGATTGATGTCCCCTGATGGGTGAAAGTAATGGGGATCAATACTGGGGGTCTGAGCGTGATGGAGGGGGGTCCCCACCCCAAAACAGCGCTCTATCATATACTGTATCTATATAGATGGTAACATGGCGCCCCCTAGAGTACAGATAAATAGAGAGACAGGAGGAGAGGTGACTGTAGGACAGGTGAATATATCTATTGTTCTCTGTTATCAGCCATGTCAGGAGGAGAGGTGACTGTAGGACAGGTGAATATAATCTATTGTTCTCTGTTATCAGCCATGTCAGGAGGGGAGAGGTGACTGTAGGACAGGTGAATATAATTTATTGTTCTCTGTTATCAGCCATGTCAGGAGGGGAGAGGTGACTGTAGGACAGGTGAATATAATCTATTGTTCTCTGTTATCAGCCATGTCAGGAGGGGAGAGGTGACTGTAGGACAGGTGAATATAATCTATTGTTCTCTGTTATCAGGCATGTCAGGAGGGGAGAGGTGACTGTAGGACAGGTGAATATATCTATTGTTCTCTGTTATCAGTCATGTCAGGAGGGGAGAGGTGACTGTAGGACAGGTGAATATATCTATTGTTCTCTGTTATCAGCCATGTCAGGAGGGGAGAGATGACTGTAGGACAGGTGAATATATCTATTGTTCTCTGTTATCAGCCATGTCAGGAGAGGAGAGGTGACTGTAGGACAGGTGAATATAATCTATTGTTCTTTGTTATCAGCCATGTCAGGAGAGGAGAGGTGACTGTAGGACAGGTGAATATATCTATTGTTCTCTGTTATCAGCCATGTCAGGAGAGGAGAGGTGACTGTAGGACAGGTGAATACATTCTATTGTTCTCTGTTGTCAGCCATGTCAGGAGGGGAGAGGTGACTGTAGGACAGGTGAATATAATCTATTGTTCTCTGTTATCAGCCATGTCAGGAGAGGAGAGGTGACTGTAGGACAGGTGAATACATTCTATTGTTCTCTGTTATCAGCCATGTCAGGAGGGGAGAGGTGACTGTAGGACAGGTGAATATAATCTATTGTTCTCTGTTATCAGCCATGTCAGGAGGGGAGAGGTGACTGTAGGACAGGTGAATATAATTTATTGTTCTCTGTTATCAGCCATGTCAGGAGAGGAGAGGTGACTGTAGGACAGGTAAATATAATCTATTGTTCTCTGTTACCAGCCATGTCAGGAGGGGAGAGGTGACTGTAGGACAGGTGAATATAATCTATTGTTCTCTGTTATCAGCCATGTCAGGAGGGGAGAGGTGACTGTAGGACAGGTGAATATAATCTATTGTTCTCTGTTATCAGGCATGTCAGGAGGGGAGAGGTGACTGTAGGACAGGTGAATATATCTATTGTTCTCTGTTATCAGTCATGTCAGGAGGGGAGAGGTGACTGTAGGACAGGTGAATATATCTATTGTTCTCTGTTATCAGCCATGTCAGGAGGGGAGAGATGACTGTAGGACAGGTGAATATATCTATTGTTCTCTGTTATCAGCCATGTCAGGAGAGGAGAGGTGACTGTAGGACAGGTGAATATATCTATTGTTCTCTGTTATCAGCCATGTCAGGAGAGGAGAAGTGACTGTAGGACAGGTGAATATAATCTATTGTTCTCTGTTATCAGCCATGTCAGGAGAGGAGAGGTGACTGTAGGACAGGTGAATATATCTATTGTTCTCTGTTATCAGCCATGTCAGGAGAGGAGAGGTGACTGTAGGACAGGTGAATACATTCTATTGTTCTCTGTTGTCAGCCATGTCAGGAGGGGAGAGGTGACTGTAGGACAGGTGAATATAATCTATTGTTCTCTGTTATCAGCCATGTCAGGAGAGGAGAGGTGACTGTAGGACAGGTGAATACATTCTATTGTTCTCTGTTATCAGCCATGTCAGGAGGGGAGAGGTGACTGTAGGACAGGTGAATATAATCTATTGTTCTCTGTTATCAGCCATGTCAGGAGAGGAGAGGTGACTGTAGGACAGGTGAATATATCTATTGTTCTCTGTTATCAGCCATGTCAGGAGAGGAGAGGTGACTGTAGGACAGGTGAATATATCTATTGTTCTCTGTTATCAGCCATGTCAGGAGAGGAGAGGTGACTGTAGGACAGGTGAATATATCTATTGTTCTCTGTTATCAGCCATGTCAGGAGAGGAGAGGTGACTGTAGGACAGGTGAATATATCTATTGTTCTCTGTTATCAGCCATGTCAGGAGGGGAGAGATGACTGTAGGACAGGTGAATATATCTATTGTTCTCTGTTATCAGCCATGTCAGGAGAGGAGAGGTGACTGTAGGACAGGTGAATATAATCTATTGTTCTTTGTTATCAGCCATGTCAGGAGAGGAGAGGTGACTGTAGGACAGGTGAATATATCTATTGTTCTCTGTTATCAGCCATGTCAGGAGAGGAGAGGTGACTGTAGGACAGGTGAATACATTCTATTGTTCTCTGTTGTCAGCCATGTCAGGAGGGGAGAGGTGACTGTAGGACAGGTGAATATATCTATTGTTCTCTGTTATCAGCCATGTCAGGAGAGGAGAGGTGACTGTAGGACAGGTGAATATAATCTATTGTTCTTTGTTATCAGCCATGTCAGGAGAGGAGAGGTGACTGTAGGACAGGTGAATATATCTATTGTTCTCTGTTATCAGCCATGTCAGGAGAGGAGAGGTGACTGTAGGACAGTTGAATACATTCTATTGTTCTCTGTTGTCAGCCATGTCAGGAGGGGAGAGGTGACTGTAGGACAGGTGAATATAATCTATTGTTCTCTGTTATCAGCCATGTCAGGAGAGGAGAGGTGACTGTAGGACAGGTGAATACATTCTATTGTTCTCTGTTATCAGCCATGTCAGGAGGGGAGAGGTGACTGTAGGACAGGTGAATATAATCTATTGTTCTCTGTTATCAGCCATGTCAGGAGGGGAGAGGTGACTGTAGGACAGGTGAATATAATTTATTGTTCTCTGTTATCAGCCATGTCAGGAGGGGAGAGGTGACTGTAGGACAGGTGAATATAATCTATTGTTCTCTGTTATCAGCCATGTCAGGAGGGGAGAGGTGACTGTAGGACAGGTGAATATAATCTATTGTTCTCTGTTATCAGCCATGTCAGGAGGGGAGAGGTGACTGTAGGACAGGTGAATATAATCTATTGTTCTCTGTTATCAGGCATGTCAGGAGGGGAGAGGTGACTGTAGGACAGGTGAATATATCTATTGTTCTCTGTTATCAGTCATGTCAGGAGGGGAGAGGTGACTGTAGGACAGGTGAATATATCTATTGTTCTCTGTTATCAGCCATGTCAGGAGGGGAGAGATGACTGTAGGACAGGTGAATATATCTATTGTTCTCTGTTATCAGCCATGTCGGGAGAGGAGAGGTGACTGTAGGACAGGTGAATATAATCTATTGTTCTTTGTTATCAGCCATGTCAGGAGAGGAGAGGTGACTGTAGGACAGGTGAATATATCTATTGTTCTCTGTTATCAGCCATGTCAGGAGAGGAGAGGTGACTGTAGGACAGGTGAATACATTCTATTGTTCTCTGTTGTCAGCCATGTCAGGAGGGGAGAGGTGACTGTAGGACAGGTGAATATAATCTATTGTTCTCTGTTATCAGCCATGTCAGGAGAGGAGAGGTGACTGTAGGACAGGTGAATACATTCTATTGTTCTCTGTTATCAGCCATGTCAGGAGGGGAGAGGTGACTGTAGGACAGGTGAATATAATCTATTGTTCTCTGTTATCAGCCATGTCAGGAGGGGAGAGGTGACTGTAGGACAGGTGAATATAATCTATTGTTCTCTGTTATCAGCCATGTCAGGAGAGGAGAGGTGACTGTAGGACAGGTGAATACATTCTATTGTTCTCTGTTATCAGCCATGTCAGGAGGGGAGAGGTGACTGTAGGACAGGTGAATATAATCTATTGTTCTCTGTTATCAGCCATGTCAGGAGAGGAGAGGTGACTGTAGGACAGGTGAATACATTCTATTGTTCTCTGTTATCAGCCATGTCAGGAGGGGAGAGGTGACTGTAGGACAGGTGAATATAATCTATTGTTCTCTGTTATCAGCCATGTCAGGAGGGGAGAGGTGACTGTAGGACAGGTGAATATAATCTATTGTTCTCTGTTATCAGCCATGTCAGGAGAGGAGAGGTGACTGTAGGACAGGTGATTATATCTGTTGTTCTCTGTTATCAGCCATGTCAGGAGAGGAGAGGTGACTGTAGGACAGGTGAATATATCTATTGTTCTCTGTTATCAGCCATGTCAGGAGGGGAGGTGACTGTAGGACAGGTGAATATATCTATTGTTCTCTGTTATCAGCCATGTCAGGAGGGGAGGTGACTGTAGGACAGGTGAATATATCTATTGTTCTCTGTTATCAGCCATGTCAGGAGGGGAGGTGACTGTAGGACAGGTGAATATAATCTATTGTTCTCTGTTATCAGGCAGGATCAGACCCTTGGTAGCTCATGGGACGTTGAATGTCCGGATCACTGGCCCTTTAAGAGAGTAACCATTCACGGATACTTATAAATGTTCCTCTGAATTGTCTTTTTGATGCTTTTTCTGTTAGTAGAATCTAATGCCACCATTACACGATATTAACCCGCAGTCGCCCCCCGGTGGCGGAGCCTGCACACTTATCCGATATTTTGGCCTTTCCTCCCGCAGCGTCTTTGATGTTCTTCCAGTCTCGGATTCTTCTTCTTCCAGTCGCCGCCGACCACTACGCACTCCCGTCCTCAAAAAACGGATTATAATAAGCAGCTCTCAGAAGCCGCCGGCCTTCGCCTTCGCCCCAGTCACACGAAACGCGCTTACCGTCTGCGGCGCGGCAACTCTCATTTAAGACACATTCACTTTAAATAAAAAAATAAAACCTTCCCAGACTCCTCAGATGTTACTTACCCCCTCCCCTCCCCCTCCTCCTCTCTTCTCTCTTTTTATTATTTACTTAAATTCTTCAAGCGCGACACTTGGCGAAATTTGTACATTCACGAAATGATTGATTTGGAAGCAATATTTCACATAAATACGCGGCGGTGATCTATCAGCCGCTGTAATAAAGCCCGGGCTGCAGGCTGTGATTTTATTTTCAAATAATAAGAATTGCTTTATTCTTTTTACGGGGGTTTCCATGGTAATTTGGTCGCGGCGCGGTGTTATATTGATTCGCAGAGTGGACAGTAATATTTCTTTTGTGTTATTCTATTTCTTGGGGTTGATTTCTAATTTCCACTCCGAGATTAGTTTTATAAATTTCTTAAGTCCTTCCACTATTTTTTTTCTCTCTCTCTCTCTCTCTTGGCGAGGACGGGTAATTTTCTCGCGTTCGCCGCTATTTGGCGAGCTTATTGGTTCGCTCTTCTTTTAAATTAAACTTGTGGCTTTTCAAATATCACAATGACACGAGCGACATCTCTGTCTGCGCCTTTATTGGGGGGGGGGGATACGGATCTGTGCTGCGGATGAGGAGTCGCGCTCGTGTCTTTACCGCCGCGGTGGGGGGGAGGGAGATCAGATCTCATGATCGAGCGATGAGGAGGCGATGATTCTGGTATCATTGGGGGATTTATTTATTCTGTAATTGTTATTTCTGGGGCTGCCTGTCTGCCGTATGGCGCCTTGTTCTGTACCGTCTATTGGTTTTATTACGGCCAAGTAATTGTATACAAGAATATGTCGTATAGAGCAGTGTTTCCCAACCAGTGTGCCTCCAGCTGTTGCAAAACTACAACTCCCAGCATGCCCGGACAGCCGAAGGCTGTCCAGGCATGCTGGGAGTTGTAGTTTTGCAACAGCTGGAGGCACACTGGTTGGGAAACACTGGTATAGAGAATCATTATACACTGTGTATCATGGTGTCTGAGGTAAACATAGGGGATTCCCTGACATAAACCTCCAACAAAAACCCATGACAGCCAACATGACCACTATGAAAGGGACAAATGTTACCGCCACACCATAACCAATACAACCACCATATTGGGTGAACAATATACTGTAACCAAATAATATGGCCGCACACTAACGCCTTATTATCACAACATAGTGACTGAATAATTAATAATAATTAATGTTACTAAATAATACCGCACACCATAACCACATATAACCACCACATGGTGACTGAATAATACATTATTATCAAATAATACCGCCACACCATAACCACATATATCCACACTTAGTGACTGAATAATATATTATTACCAGATAATACTGCCACATCATAACTCCATATAACCACCCCATAATAATGTATTATTCCTTCACTATCAAATAATACCGCCACACCATAACCACATATATCCACACTTAATGACTGAATAATATATTATTACCAGATAATACTGCCACATCATAACTCCATATAACCACCCCATAATAATGTATTATTCCTTCACTATCAAATAATACCGCCACACCATAACCACATATAGTGACTGAATAAGATACTTTTACCAAATAAAATGGCCACACCGTAACTCCGTAAAACCAACACTGAATAATATCCTGTTACTAAATAATACTGCGACACCTTAACTCCATATTACCACCACATAGTGACTGAATAATATATTTTTAAATAATACCGCCACACCATAACCACATATATCCACACTTAGTGACTGAATAATATATTATTACCAGATAATACTGCCACATCATAACTCCATATAACCACCCCATAATAATGTATTATTCAGTCACTATCAATTAATACCGCCACACCATAACCACATATAGTGACTGAATAAGATACTTTTACCAAATAAAATGGCCACACCGTAACTCCGTAAAACCAACACTGAATAATATCCTGTTACTAAATAATACTGCGACACCTTAACTCCATATTACCACCACATAGTAACTGAATAATAAAATATTTTTTTAAAATACCGCAACACCATAACTCATAAAACAAACACATAGTGACTGAATAATATGTTGTCAAATAATACCACCACACCATAACTCCATAAAACCAACACTGAATAATATCCTGTTACTAAATAATACTGCGACACCTTAACTCCATATTACCACCACATAGTAACTGAATAATAAAATATTTTTTTTAAATACCGCAACACCATAACTCATAAAACAAACACATAGTGACTGAATAATATATTGTCAAATAATACCACCACACCATAACTCCATAAAACCAACACTGAATAATATCCTGTTGCTAAATAGTACTGCGGCACCGTAACTACCATATCACAGCCACACAGTGAAATCACTGCCATACAGTGCATAAATAATACCAACATATAGTGAACATATATGAGCTCCATGCATTAAAAAAAAAAAGTCATATGGTGTAAACGCCGAGCTCTGTATAAAGTGAAAGGAATTCTGGGTAATATTGTTGAAAACACCGGTGTGACGGCACATTATGTACCATGTGGCCATTGAACGATCGCCTGAAATCATCTACAACAAGTATCGGGTCGGAGCAGTCGTACAGGGAGGATGAGATTCCTTCGAGCCTTAATAATGATTGGGGGGAAACTTTGTGGATTTGGTGAAGAAATATGACAAAACTGATTATTCCAAAATATGTTGAGTGAAATGAGCGATCGCATGAAGTGATTGTCCATAACTGTTCATGGAAACGTCTGATGTACAGAAGAAAGCGCCTCTTCAGCTCTGCTACATCAGAACCACCATATATATGAGCAGACATGCGGCCGTCCTCATCCCTCCCTGATCCTGAATGTGCAGAATCTCATCAGCTCCGGCGCCGATTCCTCTCAGGAGTCACCGCGAAGCGCAGGTCACCTGATGGGATGTGATAATTGGACAGTCAGGCGGTCACCTACCCCCGCACCACGGCCATGTTTACAAACTGAGCCGTAATGTAGAATATGCGGAGCCCCCGGGGAATGTGTTTAACAGGCGCAGGATCCTTGAAATAAAAGGGGTCACCGGGAAGAGCGCCATCTACAGGGAATAGGGTTATGACCGAATCAGGTGTGATAGCTGCATAACACAACCGCCAAAAGAATCAATACTATAAACAATACCGCACCTGTGAGCAGGAATATATACTGTCCTACATAAAATAACTACTATAATACTGCTCCTATATACAAGAATATAACTACTATAATACTGTCTCCTATATACAGGAATATAACTACTATAATACTGCCCCTATATACAAGAATATAACTATTATAATACTGCTCCTATATAAAAGAATAGAACAACTATAATACTGCTCCTATATACAAGAATATAACTACTATAATACTGCTCCTATATACAAGAATATAACTACTATAATACTGCCTCCTATATACAAGAATATAACTACTATAATACTGCTCCTATATACAAGAATATAACTACTATAATACTGCTCCTATATACAAGAATATAACTACTATAATACTGCTCCTATATACAAGAATATAACTACTATAATACTGCTCCTATATACAAGAATATAACTACTATAATACTGCTCCTATATACAAGAATATAACTACTATAATACTGCTCCTATATACAAGAATATAACTACTATAATACTGTCTCCTATATACAGGAATATAACTACTATAATACTGCTCCTATATACAAGGCTATAACTATTATAATACTGCTCCTATATAAAAGAATAGAACAACTATAATACTGCTCCTATATACAAGAATATAACTACTATAATACTGCTCCTATATACAAGAATATAACTACTATAATACTGCCCCTATATACAAGAATATAACTACTATAATACTGCCTCCTATATACAAGAATATAACTACTATAATACTGCTCCTATATACAAGAATATAACTACTATAATACTGCTCCTATATACAAGAATATAACTACTATAATACTGCTCCTATATACAAGAATATAACTACTATAATACTGCTCCTATATACAAGAATATAACTACTATAATACTGCTCCTATATACAAGAATATAACTACTATAATACTGCTCCTATATACAAGAATATAACTACTATAATACTGCTCCTATATACAAGAATCTAACTACTATAATACTGCCCCTATATACAAGAATATATCTACTATAATACCGTCTCCTATATACAAGAATATAACTACTATAATACTGCTCCTATATACAAGAATCTAACTACTATAATACTGCCTCCAATATACAAGAATATAACTACTATAATACTTCCTCTATATACAAGAATATAACTACTATAATAATGCTCCTATATACAAGAATATAACTACTATAATACTGCTCCTATATACAAAAATATAACTACTATAATACTGCTCCTATATACAAGAATCTAACTACTATAATACTGCTCCTATATACAAGAATCTAACTACTATAATACTGCTCCTATATACAAGAATATAACTACTATAATACTGCCCCTATATACAAGAATATAACTACTATAATACTGCCCCTATATACAAGAATATAACTACTATAATACTGCCCCTATATACAAGAATATAACTACTATAATACTGCTCCTATATACAAGAAAATAACTACTATAATACTGCTCCTATATACAAGAATATAACTACTATAATACTGCCTCCTATATACAAGAATATAACTACTATAATACTGCCTCCTATATACAAGAATATAACTACTATAATACTGCTCCTATATACAAGAATATAACTACTATATTACTGCTCCTATATACAAGAATATAACTACTATAATACTGCCCCTATATACAAGAATATAACTACTATAATACTGCCCCTATATACAAGAATATAACTACTATAATACTGCTCCTATATACAAGAAAATAACTACTATAATACTGCTCCTATATACAAGAATATAACTACTATAATACTGCTCCTATATACAAGAATATAACTACTATAATACTGCCCCTATATACAAGAATATAACTACTATAATACTGCTCCTATATACAAGAATATAACTACTATAATACTGCCCCTATATACAAGAATATGTCTACTATAATACCGTCTCCTATATACAAGAATATAACTACTATAATACTGCTCCTATATACAAGAATATAACTCCTATAATACTGCTCCTATATACAAGAATATAACTCCTATAATACTGCTCCTATATACAAGAATACAACTACTATAATACTGCTCCTATATACAAGAATACAACTACTATAATACTGCTCCAATATACAAGACTATAACTACTATAATACTGCTCCTATATACAATAATATAACTACTATAATACTGCTCCTATATACAAGAATATAACTACTATAATACTGCTCCTATATACAAGAATATAACTACTATAATACTGCTCCTATATACAAGAATATAACTACTATAATACTGGTCCTATATACAAGAATATAACTACTATAATACTGTTCCTATATACAAGAATATAACTACTATAATACTGCTCCTATATACAAGAATATAACTACTATAATACTGCCCCTATATACAAGAATATATCTACTATAATACCATCTCCTATATACAAGAATATAACTACTATAATACTGCTCCTATATACAAGAATATAACTACTATAATACTACCTCCTATATACAAGAATATAACTACTATAATACCGTCTCCTATATACAAGAATATAACTACTATAATACTGCTTCTATATACAAGAATATAACTACTATAATACTGCTCCTATATACAAGAATATAACTACTATAATACTGCTCCTATATGCAAGAATATAACTACTATAATACTGCTCCTATATACAAGAATATAACTACTATAATACTGCCTCCTATATACAAGAATATAACTACTATAATACTGCTCCTATATACAAGAATGTAACTACTATAATACTGCCCCTATATACAAGAATATAACTCCTATAATACTGCTCCTATATACAAGAATATAACTACTATAATACTGCTCCTATATACAAGAATACAACTACTATAATACTGCTCCTATATACAAGACTATAACTACTATAATACTGCTCCTATATACAAGACTATAACTACTATAATACTGCTCCTATATACAATAATATAACTACTATAATACTGCTCCTATATACAAGAATATAACTACTATAATACTGCTCCTATATACAAGAATACAACTACTATAATACTGCTCCTATATACAAGAATATAACTACTATAATACTGCTCCTATATACAAGAATATAACTACTATAATACTGCTCCTATATGCAAGAATATAACTACTATAATACTGCTCCTATATACAAGAATATAACTACTATAATACTGCTCCTATATACAAGAATACAACTACTATAATACTGCTCCTATATACAAGACTATAACTACTATAATACTGCTCCTATATACAAGACTATAACTACTATAATACTGCTCCTATATACAATAATATAACTACTATAATACTGCTCCTATATACAAGAATATAACTACTATAATACTGCTCCTATATACAAGAATACAACTACTATAATACTGCTCCTATATACAAGAATATAACTACTATAATACTGCTCCTATATACAAGAATATAACTACTATAATACTGCTCCTATATGCAAGAATATAACTACTATAATACTGCTCCTATATACAAGAATATAACTACTATAATACTGCTCCTATATACAAGAATATAACTACTATAATACTGCAAATACTTTCTCTTTCTTTCTTTCTTTTTTGCTCACTTTCTCTCTTGCTCTCTTTCATTTTATCTCACTCTGTCTCTTTTTCTTTAACTTTCACTTTCTCTCTCTTTCACTTTCTATTTCACTTTCTCTCTTTTTCACTTTCTTTTTCTTTCACTTCTCTCTCTCTTGTATGGAATGTAACAACTTTATATCGCTCTGGAGGTGATCGGTGCAGATAGAGGGGGGCAGAGGAGATAGAGGGGGGCAGAGGAGATAGAGGGGGGCAGAGGAGATAGAGGGGGGCAGAGGAGATAGAGGGGGGCAGAGGAGATAGAGGGGGGCAGAGGAGATAGAGGGGGGCAGAGGAGATAAGAGGGGGGCAGAGGAGATAGGAGGGGGGCAGAGGAGAAGAGATAGAGGGGGCAGAGGAGAAGAGATAGAGGGGGGGCAGAGGAGAAGAGATAGAGGGGGGCAGAGGAGATGGAGGGGGCAGAGGAGAAGAGATAGAGGGGGGCAGAAGAGATAGAGGGGGGCAGAGGAGAAGAGATAGAGGGGGCAGAGGAGATGGAGGGGGCAGAGGAGAAGAGATGGAGGGGGGCAAAGGAGATGGAGGGGGCAGAGGAGATGGAGGGGGAAGAGGACAGGGGATGGAGGGGGCAGAGGACAGGGGATGGAGGGGGCAGAGGAGAAGAGATAGAGGGGGGCAGAAGAGATAGAGGGGGGCAGAAGAGATAGAGGGGGCAGAAGAGATAGAGGGGGGCAGAGGAGAAGAGATAGAGGGGGCAGAGGAGATGGAGGGGGCAGAGGAGAGGAGATGGGGGGGGCAGAGGGGATGGAGGGGGCAGAGGAGATGGAGGGGGCAGAGGAGAAGAGATAGACGGGGCAGAGGGGATGGAGGGGGCAGAGGAGATGGAGGGGGAAGAGGACAGGGGATGGAGGGGGCAGAGGACAGGGGATGGAGGGGGCAGAGGACAGGGGATGGAGGGGGCAGAGGACAGGGGATGGAGGGGGCAGAGGACAGGGGATGGAGGGGGCAGAGGACAGGGGATGGAGGGGGCAGAGGACAGGGGATGGAGGGGGCAGAGGAGAAGAGATGGAGGGGGCAGAGGAGATGGAGGGGGCGGGGGCAGAGGAGAGAGAGGGGGCAGAGGAGATGGAGGGGGGCAGAGGAGATAGAGGGGGGCAGAGGAGATAGAGGGGGGCAGAGGAGATAGAGGGGGGCAGAGGAGATAGAGGGGGGCAGAGGAGATAGAGGGGGGCAGAGGAGATAGGAGGGGGGGCAGAGGAGAAGAGATAGAGGGGGCAGAGGAGAAGAGATAGAGGGGGGGCAGAGGAGATGGAGGGGGCAGAGGAGAAGAGATAGAGGGGGGCAGAAGAGATGGAGGGGCAGAGGAGAAGAGATAGAGGGGGCAGAGGAGATGGAGGGGGCAGAGGAGAAGAGATGGAGGGGGGCAAAGGAGATGGAGGGGGCAGAGGAGATGGAGGGGGAAGAGGACAGGGGATGGAGGGGGCAGAGGACAGGGGATGGAGGGGGCAGAGGAGAAGAGATAGAGGGGGGCAGAAGAGATAGAGGGGGGCAGAAGAGATAGAGGGGGGCAGAAGAGATAGAGGGGGGCAGAGGAGAAGAGATAGAGGGGGCAGAGGAGATGGAGGGGGCAGAGGAGATGGAGGGGGGCAAAGGAGATGGAGGGGGGCAGAGGAGAGGAGATGGGGGGGGGCAGAGGAGATGGGGGGGGCAGAGGGGATGGAGGGGGCAGAGGGGATGGAGGGGGCAGAGGAGATGGAGGGGGCAGAGGAGAAGAGATAGACGGGGCAGAGGGGATGGAGGGGGCAGAGGAGATGGAGGGGGAAGAGGACAGGGGATGGAGGGGGCAGAGGACAAGGGATGGAGGGGGCAGAGGACAGGGGATGGAGGGGGCAGAGGACAGGGGATGGAGGGGGCAGAGGACAGGGGATGGAGGGGGCAGAGGACAGGGGATGGAGGGGGCAGAGGACAGGGGATGGAGGGGGCAGAGGAGAAGAGATGGAGGGGGCAGAGGAGATGGAGGGGGCGGGGGCAGAGGAGATGGAGGGGGCAGAGGAGATGGAGGGGGCAGAGGAGATGGAGGGGGCAGAGGAGATGGAGGGGGCAGAGGATATATCCTTCCCTTTCTGTGGCTTTTGTCCCTCACATATTACAGGGGACCGCACAGAAAGTCCTTATTACTGTAGAGCAGCAGAACCGGCGGTGGCTCCAGTATAAAGCAAATAACAGTATAATTGTGAGCGCAGCTCTGGATGTGACTGGAGCATAAGACATCTGGATGGAGCAGAATTCTGCTTGCAGCTCTGGCTTTGACTGGAGCATAAGATCTGGAAGGAGCAGAATTCTGCTTGCAGCTCTGGATGTGACTGGAGCATAAGACATCTGGATGGAGCAGAATTCTGCTTGCAGCTCTGGCTGTGACTGGAGCATAAGACATCTGGATGGAGCAGAATTCTGCTTGCAGCTCTGGCTGTGACCGGAGCATAAGACATCTGGATGGAGCAGAATTCTGCTTGCAGCTTTGGATGTGACTGGAGCATAAGATCTGGATGGAGCAGAATTCTGCTTGCAGCTCTGGCTGTGACTGGAGCATAAGACATCTGGATGGAGCAGAATTCTGCTTGCAGCTCTGGATGTGACTGGAGCATAAGATCTGGATGGAGCAGAATTCTGCTTGCAGCTCTGGATGTGATTGGAGCATAAGACATCTGGATGGAGCAGAATTCTGCTTGCAGCTCTGGCTGTGTCTCGGCAGTGATCATGTGTCACGTCTTATTCCTTCCCCTGTGTGCAGTCTTGCGCTTCTTCATTCCCCTAATAACATAATAACCGGCAGTTAATATAAAGTCTCACAAATCCCTAATAGAATCTCCTCACCGGCGCCATCAAAGTAAATATGCTAATTAGGCCGTCAACAGAGATTACTGCGGGGAATCACTGCTCCTGACATTAACCATATCCGTATTCACCGACTCACATCAGTATCGGGGGGAACGGCATAAATCCCACCGCATTAGAGGGACACGCCGCAACCGCAAGACTCCGCAACCGCAAGACTCCGCAACCGCAAGACGCCGCAACCGCAAGACTCCGCAACCGCAAGACTCCGCAACCGCAAGACTCCGCAACCGCAAGACTCCGCAACCGCAAGACGCCGCAACCGCAAGACGCCGCAACCGCAAGACTCCGCAACCGCAAGACGCCACAACCGCAAGACTCCGCAACCGCAAGACGCCGCAACCGCAAGACTCCGCAACCGCAAGACTCTGCAACCGACCTGACACATAGTGACAAAGACGAGAACTTCTCATGTGCTTCACATACTCAGGAGCTGAAGATGGAGCGCAACCAAGAAGGAGGTCCATCTCTGTTATCGACTGCACTCACTATTCTGCTGTTACCTCATGTCTTATCCTCCAGAGCTGCACTCACTATTCTGCTGTTACATCATGTATTATCCTCCAGAGCTGCACTCACTATTCTGCTGTTACATCATGTCTTATCCTCCAGAGCTGTATTCACTATTCTGCTGTTACATCATGTATTATCCTCCAGAGCTGCACTCACTATTCTGCTGTTACATCATGTCTTATCCTCCAGAGCTGTATTCACTATTCTGCTGTTACATCATGTCTTATCTTCCAGAGCTGCACTCACTATTCTGCTGTTACATCATGTCTTATCCTCCGGAGCTGCACTCACTGTTCTGCTGTTACCTAGTGTCTTATCCTCCAGAGCTGCACTCACTATTCTACTGTTACATCCTGTCTTATCCTCCAGAGCTGCACTCACTATTCTGCTGTTACATCCTGTCTTATGCTCCAGAGCTGCACTCACTATTCTGCTGTTACATCATGTCTTATCCTCCAGAGCTGCACTCTCTATTCTGCTGTTACATCATGTCTTATCTTCCAGAGCTGCACTCACTATTCTGCTGTTACATCATGTCTTATCTTCCAGAGCTGCACTCACTATTCTGCTGTTACATCATGTCTTATCCTCCGGAGCTGCACTCACTGTTCTGCTGTTACATCATGTCTTATCCTCCAGAGCTGCACTCACTATTCTGCTGTTACATCTTGTCTTATCCTCCAGAGCTGCACTCACTATTCTGCTGTTACATCCTGTCTTATCCTCCAGAGCTGCACTCACTATTCTGCTGTTACATCATGTCTTATCCTCCAGAGCTGTATTCACTATTCTGCTGTTACATCATGTCTTATCTTCCAGAGCTGCACTCACTATTCTGCTGTTACATCATGTCTTATCCTCCGGAGC
Source organism: Hyla sarda (assembly GCF_029499605.1). NCBI lineage: Eukaryota > Metazoa > Chordata > Amphibia > Anura > Hylidae > Hyla > Hyla sarda. The sequence goes on from NW_026610675.1 coordinate 115,872, forward strand.
TGCACTCACTGTTCTGCTGTTACCTAGTGTCTTATCCTCCAGAGCTGCACTCACTATTCTACTGTTACATCCTGTCTTATCCTCCAGAGCTGCACTCACTATTCTGCTGTTACATCATGTCTTATCTTCCAGAGCTGCACTCACTATTCTGCTGTTACATCATGTCTTATCCTCCGGAGCTGCACTCACTGTTCTGCTGTTACATCATGTCTTATCCTCCAGAGCTGCACTCACTATTCTGCTGTTACATCCTGTCTTATCCTCCAGAGCTGCACTCACTATTCTGCTGTTACATCCTGTCTTATCCTCCAGAGCTGCACTCACTATTCTGCTGTTACATCATGTCTTATCCTCCAGAGCTGCACTCACTATTCTGCTGTTACATCCTGTATTATCCTCCAGAGCTGCACTCATAATTCTGCTGTTACATCATATCTTATCCTCCAGAGCTGCACTCACTATTCTGCTGTTACATCCTGTCTTATCCTCCAGAGCTGCACTCACTATTCTGCTGTTCCATCCTGACATATATCTTCCCTTTACCTTCTCCATGATGACATCATCAGATCCTGTATATCGCGCTTCTCTCCGGAACGTTCTGCCGGTCCCTGTGATCTGTTCTCTGTCCTAGGACCAGACGCCATTATTACTTATATAATGAAGTTACATTGTATCCGGCCGGGACCATCACAAGGGTCCGAGAAGATAAAATAACCAGATGTCTACAGCGCTGATCCCACTGACCTGTAGGGGGCGTCATTCATCTCACTGCATTTTATTACTTCAAAACTTTATTGGACTTAGAACAAACATTTGAGACGATATATACATATATACATTGTAACGATATATACATATATACATTGTAACGATATATACATATACATTGTAACGATATATACATATATACATTGTAACGATATATACATATATACATTGTAACGATATATACATTGTAACGATATATGCATATATACATTGTAACGATATATACATATATACATTGTAACGATATATACATATATACATTGTAACGATATATACATTGTAACGATATATGCATATATACATTGTAACGATATATACATATATACATTGTAACGATATATGCATATATATACATTGTAACGATATATACATATATACATTGTAACGATATATACATATATACATTGTAACGATATATACATATATATATATATATACATACATTGTAACAATATATACATATATACATTGTAACGATATATACATATATATATATATATATATATATATATATATATATATACATTGTAACGATATATACATATATACATTGTAACGATATATACATATATATATATATACACATTGTAACAATATATACATATATACATTGTAACGATATATACATATATATATATATATATACATTGTAACGATATATACATACATACATTGTAACGATATATACATATATACATTGTAACGATATATACATATATATACATTGTAACGATATATACATATATATACATTGTAACGATATATACATATATACATTGTAACGATATATACATATATACATTGTAACGATATATACATATATACATTGTAACGATATATACATTGTAACGATATATACATATATACATTGTAACGATATATACATATACATTGTAACGATATATACATATATATACATTGTAACGATATATACATATATATACATTGTAACGATATATACATATATATACATTGTAACGATATATACATATATATACATTGTAACGATATAAAGGGAAAGGAATGTATATATCGTTACAATGTATATATGTATATATCGTTGCAATGTATGTATGTATATATTGTTACAATGTATATATGTATATATCGTTGCAATGTATATATATATGTATATATCGTTACAATGTATATATGTATATATCGTTGCAATGTATGTATATATCGTTACAATGTATATATGTATATATCGTTACAATGTATATATGCATATATCGTTACAATGTATATATGCATATATCGTTACAATGTATATATGTATATATCGTTACAATGTGTATATGTATATATCGTTACAATGTGTATATGTATATATCATTACAATGTATATATGTATATATCGTTACAATGTATATATGTATATATCGTTACAATGTATATATGTATATATCGTTACAATGTATCTGTCATTATCACGTGTCCTTCGTTATATCCTCTACAATAAAATACAGTATTTCCTTATATATGTGGAGAATGATGATGGCGCCGACCAGAACATGAAGAAGCGGTTTTGTTTTATTCGTGATCCCGGGGACCAGGACGCGGTGACCGCTATTTCGTGCACCAGGTCACTTCTTCAGATCACCGGTAGATTTTGCTCTGATTTCTTCAGCCCCCATTGAAGTTCACACGGACTTTAGCGCCTCGAGCGTCATATTCCTGTTCAGATTCATCCATCACACCCGCAGGGGGTTTTATGTTGTGTGAACAAGGTCTTATAGGGCCTGAAATGCTGCAGATTTATTGCACATTTTCACTTCACAAAATAAAGTCAATAGAGAAAAAAAACTGCTGCTGAATTAAAATCTGTGGGTTTGCAGAGTGATGATCAGCTGATCAGTGGGGGTACAGAGTGATGATCAGCTGATCAGTGGGGATGCAGAGTGATGATCAGCAGGAGTGCTGATTGATGATCAGCTGATCAGTGGGGATGTAGAGGTGTGATCAATTGATCAATGAGGATGTAGAGTGATGATCAGCTGATCAGTGGGGATGCAGAGTGATGATCAGTTGATCAATGAGGATGCAGAGTGATGATCAGCTGATCAGTGGGGATGTAGAGTGATGATCCATCGATCAATGAGGATGCAGAATGATGATCAGCTGATCAGTGGGGATGCAGAGTGATGATCAGCTGATCAGTGGGGATGCAGAGTGATGATCAGCTGATCAGTGGGGATGCAGAGTGATGATCAGCTGATCAGTGGGGATGCAGAGTGATGATCAGCTGATCAGTGGGGATGCAGAGTGATGATCAGCTGATCAGTGGGGATGTAGAGTGATGATCAGTTGATCAATGAGGATGCAGAGTGATGATCAGCTGATCAGTGGGGATGCAGAGTGATGATCAGCTGATCAGTGGGGATGTAGAGTGATGATCCGTCGATCAATGAGGATGCAGAATGATGATCAGCTGATCAGTGGGGATGCAGAGTGATGATCAGCTGATCAGTGGGGGAATTGCATGTCCATCTGTGTGGTATTACACCTCCATTTATTTTAATGGAACTGAGCTGCAATACCGCACACAACCTGGGGACAGGGGCGGCGCTGTTTCTCGTAGAAAGCCACTCCGTTTTCCTAATCCAGGTTAACCCTTTGTATACCTCTCATTTTGGATCCGTTCCTGGTTTTACTGCATCCAATACCTGACTGTGTGAACACGTCCTTAAAGTATCCAGATGATGAGATTCCCGAACCATTGTATTCCGGATGACGGGTGGGCGTGGCCTCTTCAGTCCCCGCCCCCTCGTCAGCTTCCTCCAGCCCGTGCCGCATGAACGCCTTTGTTCACCGCCATCGCAGCGGTAATAAAACACTAAGAATTTATTGTGACATTCAGATTTAATTAAAAAGTGGCGAGTTAGAAAAGTGAAAAACGTAACGCGGCGCGCGCGTCCCCGGCCCAGAGGAACTCATTAGAACTTGTATTTTAAATAGTTTATGAGCTGCTAATCATGGCCGTAAATCACGGGCGGCGGGAGAAGACGCTCGCCATTAGCGCCGCGCCGGAAACTGTTTACTTCCTCGCTGTCTATCAGGAGCAAATTGATCTGGATGTTAATTTATTAACCTCTGGGGGAGAAATCATTAGCGCAATCGGTAAATATTCCCCGAGTGCCGTTATTACCGCAATCGCCGCAAATTTATTATATCATGTGACTTTTTGGGTAAGCGAGGGGGGTCTCAATGTCATTGAAAGGTTAAAAAGTTGCGTCACATGATCATGTGATGTCATCGATTTAATACAGTGTTTACCAACCAGGGTGTGTCCAGCTGTTGCAAAACTACAACTCCTATCATGCCCGGACAGCCGAAGGCTGTCCGGGCATGCTGGGAGTTGTAGTTTTGCAACAGCTGGAGGCACACTGGTTAGGAAAGACTGATTTAGAAGCCTAAAAAGGTCCTAGTGTAAAGCTCTCTGGGGCTCCTGTACAAAGCTGTTGGCGGTTCTTGCATGCTGGGAGTTGTGGTTTTGCAACAGCTGGAGGCACCCTGGTTGGGAAACGCTGATTTAAAGGGGCACTCCCCCTTTTTTTTTTTTTTACATTTCAATCAACTGGCGCTAGAAAGTTAAACAGATTTGTAAATTACTTAAAAATCTTAATCCTTCCAGTACTTATCAGCTGCTGTATGTTCCACAGGAAGTTCTTTTCTTTTATGAATTTCCTTTCTGTCTGACCACAGTGCTCTCTGCTGACACCTCTGTTCATTTTAGGAACTGTCCAGAGCAGGAGAGGTTTGCCGTGGGAATTTACTTCTACTCTGGACAGTTCCTAAAATGGACAAGAGGTGTCAGCAGAGAGCACTGTGGTCAAACGGAAAGGGAATTCAAAGAGAAAAGAACTTCCTGTGGAGCATACAGCAGCTGATAAGTACTGGAAGGATTAAGACTTTTAAATAGAAGTAATTTACAAATCTGTATAACTTTCTGGCACCAGTTGATTGAAAAAAAAAGAAAAAATGTTTTCCAGTGGAGTACCCCTTTAATACAATGCATCTGTCAAAGCACTTATGTAAGAACCCGAAGGGTTAATCTGCATTGAGAGCTTTTGTTAATTCTTGTTGCTGTGGTTACGCCTGTCTGCTGATACGGTCAGCTGACCTTGATTGGAGCACCTGTTCAGGCTCCTATATTAGCTGGCAGTCTGCTCTCACACCTTGCCTGCGAAAGAGCTCATACTCCTAGCCAGCGTTTGTATTGTGTCTTGTATTTCTGGTATATTTGACCCATTGGCTCCGCTCTCTGACTCTTCTCCCGTTTCTGCAATTTGGCTTTTCTCTTATCTTTTGGTACTGACTCGGCTTGTGGACTGTGGCTTGTTGTGTGTGTATGTTTAGTTATTGTGTGATTCCATACAGTGTCCCGACCTCCGTCTGTATTGTTAGTTTATTTTATTGACGTGTTACTCCCTGCACGTATTCAGGCAGGGACTGTCACCGCAGTTGTAGACCCGTCGCCTATGGCGGGTACGCAAGTAGGCAGGGGTAGTGGGAGCGGGTGAGTTCAGGGCTTCACTCTTCCCTGCCCAGACGTGAAAGGCCACAGCTACAGAGAATAACATGATCAGGTGATTACCAGGAGTCCTGCGCAAGTCTATGGGACTTCTGGAACATTGTCTGATCACGTTACTCTTGGACTGCGGAGATTGCCCAGCAGATTATTTTTTTTTTAAACACTCTACTCCCGGACCAATCTCATGATAAAATAAGATTTAACTGTCTGGCAGGCAGGTGCAGAAAATAGTAAGTGCAAGGGCAGGGATAGGGAAGGTGGAGGAGAAAACATTTATTGTGAGAGTGAGGGGGGGGGGGGGAGAGAAGGTCAGCAGAGAAGACAAGCAACATATTACTGCTGGAGCTTCAGATCACTGAAAATCTGGGTGGCAAGCAGTATGGAGGAGTATCACATTACTAATTTATTATATCAGTGATGTCATACAGGGGGTGGGGCTGTGATCACATGTCATTACATTACTATTATATTATATCAGTGATGTCATACAGGGGGTGGGGCTGTGATCACATGTCATTATATTATTATTATATTATATCAGTGATGTCATACAGGGGGCGGGGCTGTGATCACATGTCATTATATTACTATTATATTATATCAGTGATGTCATACAGGGGGCCAGGCTGTGATCACATGTCATTATATTCCTATTATATTATATCAGTGATGTCATACAGGGGGCGGGGCTGTGATCACATGTCATTATATTATATCAGTGATGTCATACAGGGGGCGGGGCAGGGATCACATGTCATTATATTATATTATATCAGTGATGTCATACAGGGGGCGGGCTGTGATCACGTCATTATATTACTATTATATTATATCAGTGATGTCATACAGGGGGCGGGGCTGTGATCACATGTCATTATATTACTATTATATTATATCAGTGATGTCATACAGGAGGCGAGGCTGTAATCACATGTCATTATATTCCTATTATATTATATCAGTGATGTCATACAGGGGGCGGGGCTGTGATCACATGTCATTATATTACTATTATATTATATCAGTGATGTCATACAGAGGGCGGGGCTGTGATCACATGTCATTATATTACTATTATATTATATCAGTGATGTCATACGGGGGCGGGGCTGTGATCACATGTCATTATATTACTATTATAATATATCAGTGATGTCATAGAGGGGGCGGGGCTGTGACCTCATGTCATTATATTACTATTATATTATATCAGTGATGTCATAGAGGGGGCGGGGCTGTGACTACCTCTTAGACATGATGTAGTCAGTTGAGTAGTTTTTGTTGCACTCTTCCCGTTTCTCCTGCAGGGGCAGCGTCTTCCTACTGTGTTCCCGGTGATAAGCGTCTCCTGATTGGTTCTGACGTCCGCTCCTCTGATCTCCGTTTTCTCTATCGCTAAGAGAACAGAAAATTATTTTACAAAACGTTTTAAACATCGGAATCGTCGCTGATTAATTCTGCGCTTCAAACATATTACCCTCCGAATGTCTGCGCCATGTTGTGTCTCCCGGGGGAGCGCAGCTCTGGAGCATGTATGCAGATTCACTATGTAAATGGAAAATAAAGTTTATTGCCATGGAAACTATTAGAATCTCATTAAATATATTTTTGGAAAGATTAGGAGAAGGGTGTAATTTACTGGTTAGAACGCTGCGCAAATATATATTCAGAGCGGAACCGAGATACAATATCTGTAATGGTGACAGCGCCGGCTACACGAGACGAGAACATTACCGCAAATGACGCAACCAATGAGAACGTTTCCTATCGCTGCATAAAAATGAAATGTTCAGAGCGAAGGAAACGTCACCGATATCTCCTCTATATAATCATATATGTACAGCTGGTATAAGTTATATATCTCCTGTATATAGTGATATGGACCATGCTGGTATAACCTGGGTATATACTGTATATAATATATATGTACAGCTGGTATAAGTTATATATCTCCTGTATATAGTGATATGGACCATGCTGGTATAACCTGGTATATACTGTATATAATATATATGTACAGCTGGTATAAGTTATACTGTATATAGTGATATGGACCATGCTGGTATAACCTGGTATATACTGTATATAATATATATGTACAGCTGGTATAAGTTATATATCTCTTGTATATAGTGATATGGACCATGCTGGTATAACCTGGTATATACTGTATATAATATATATGTACAGCTGGTATAAGTTATATATCTCCTGTATATAGTGATATGGACCATGCTGGTATAACCTGGTTTATACTGTATATAATATATATGTACAGCTGGTATAAGTTATATATCTCCTGTATATAGTGATATGGACCATGCTGGTATAACCTGGTATATACTGTATATAATATATATGTACAGCTGGTATAAGTTATATATCTCCTGTATATAGTGATATGGACCATGCCGGTATAACCTGGTATATACTGTATATAATATATATGTACAGCTGGTATAAGTTATATATCTCTTGTATATAGTGATATGGACCATGCTGGTATATACTGTATATAATATATATGTACAGCTGGTATAAGTTATATATCTCCTGTATATAGTGATATGGACCATGCTGGTATAACCTGGTTTATACTGTATATAATATATATGTACAGCTGGTATAAGTTATATATCTCCTGTATATAGTGATATGGACCATGCTGGTATAACCTGGTATATACTGTATATAATATATATGTACAGCTGGTATAAGTTATATATCTCCTGTATATAGTGATATGGACCATGCCGGTATAACCTGGTATATACTGTATATAATATATATGTACAGCTGGTATAAGTTATATATCTCCTGTATATAGTGATATGGACCGTGCCGGTATAACCTGGTATATACTGTATATAATATATATGTACAGCTGGTATAAGTTATATATCTCCTGTATATAGTGATATGGACCGTGCTGGTATAACCTGGTATATACTGTATATAATATATATGTACAGCTGGTATAAGTTATATATCTCCTGTATATAGTGATATGGACCATGCTGGTATAACCTGGTATATACTGTATATAATATATATGCACAGCTGGTATAAGTTATATATCTCCTGTATATAGTGATATGGACCATGCTGGTATAACCTGGTATATACTGTATATAATATATATGTACAGCTGGTATAAGTTATATATCTCCTGTATATAGTGATATGGACCATGCTGGTATAACCTGGGTATATACTGTATATAATATATATGTACAGCTGGTATAAGTTATATATCTCCTGTATATAGTGATATGGACCATGCTGGTATAACCTGGTATATACTGTATATAATATATATGTACAGCTGGTATAAGTTATATATCTCCTGTATATAGCGATATGGACCATGCTGGTATAACCTGGTATATACTGTATATAATATATATGTACAGCTGGTATAAGTTATATATCTCCTGTATATAGTGATATGGACCATGCTGGTATAACCTGATATATACTGTATATAATATATATGTACAGCTGGTATAAGTTATATATACTGTATATAGTGATATTGGCCATGCTGGTGTAACCTGGTATATACTGTATATAATATATATGTACAGCTGGTATAAGTTATATATCTCCTGTATATAGTGATATGGGCCATGCTGGTATAACCTGGTATATACTGTATATAATATATATGTACAGCTGGTATAAGTTATATATACTGTATATAGTGATATGGACCATGCTGGTATAACCTGGTATATACTGTATATAATATATATGTACAGCTGGTATAAGTTATATATCTCCTGTATATAGTGATATGGACCATGCTGGTATAACCTGGTATATACTGTATATAATATATATGTACAGCTGGTATAAGTTATATATCTCCTGTATATAGTGATATGGACCGTGCCGGTATAACCTGGTATATACTGTATATAATATATATGTACAGCTGGTATAAGTTATATATCTCCTGTATATAGTGATATGGACCATGCTGGTATAACCTGGGTAAATACTGTATATAATTATATATGTACAGCTGGTATAAGTTATATATCTCCTGTATATAGTGATATGGACCATGCTGGTATAACCTGGTATATATTGTATATAATATATATATATGTACAGCTGGTATAAGTTATATATCTCCTGTATATAGTGATAGGGACCATGCTGGTATAACCTGGTATATACTGTATATAATATATATGTACAGCTGGTATAAGTTATATATCTCCTGTATATAGTGATATGGACCATGCTGGTATAACCTGGTATATACTGTATATAATATATATGTACAGCTGGTATAAGTTATATATCTCCTGTATATAGTGATATGGACCATGCTGATATAACCTGGTATATACTGTATATAATATATATGTACAGCTGGTATAAGTTATATATCTCCTGTATATAGTGATATGGACCATGCTGGTATAACCTGGTATATACTGTATATAATATATATGTACAGCTGGTATAAGTTATATATACTGTATATAGTGATATGGACCATGCAATATATATATTATGTCCGGGCATGCTGGGAGTTGTAGTTTTGCAACAGCTGGAGGCACTCTTGTTGGGAAACACAGATCTTGAGGGTCCTGGGGTTCAGCCATATTACTTTGTGACCCCTAAAACCTAATTGAATGTAACAAAATGTGATCAATGTCCTTAGGAAGCTGCTCTATCCCTGTCCACACAGCTGAGGGTTTGCTACAGTGTATCAGTGTAGTAAATTCACTGTAAGCAAAAACGTAGCAGCAAGCGCAATGCTGTCTCCTGTCCTGGACTCCGGACTGATACATTGTAACTAAACCTCAGTTGTGAGAAGTATCGGATGCGCTCTCACCTGTTTCGTGGCGACTGCGCTGATTTTGACACAATTTTATAGTTTTTTTTCTTTAAGTTTTTAAGTAAAGAATGTAAAAATTTTAAGGTAATTTTAGAAAATCGGAGTAAGAGCCGTGACGTTTCGCAGCGCGCGAAGGCGGCTCGAGGGACAATTCACGTGGATAGACGCACATGTTATGGGGTGAATCGGCGCTGAAAAACAAGTAATCGCGCAGTTTTCACAGCAGAAACTTTATAAAATAAAAATGGTCGACCATAAATTCAGTTGACCAGAAAACAATTTCCATTCACTGACAGCAAGCGGAGATATTGATAATGGTTTATTTATTTATAAAACACTGATAGTTATCACCAATGTCTGCCGGTCGGGCCCGGATAACTAAGAATGGCGCGGCGCTGTCCTTATTTATTTTAGGGATGGTTCTTATTGTGATGTAATGTGGGAAATGTCGTATCATTTCTGTGGTTTCCTGTCGCCGGTCACCGCCGCCTCCGATTAGTTTTGCGATTTTCGTCGCGGGTCCTGATATAAAACCTCGTACATAATAGTCCATTAGGTGCCACGCAACGACATTTCTTATTAGAGCGCCGCCTCCGCCGCCGGCGTTCCTATAATTCCTGTGATCGGCCGCAGACAGCCGCTGATTATATATTATAATGGATCACGCGGCGACTTCACGGGTGAATTGTAATCGCAGTTTAATGGTCTCAGCCGTTTCCCGCCGGCGCGGACGCCTCGGGCGTGGGACTTCTTTCCTAGAGGCGGCGTTAAAAGGATTTTCACGTAGATCTGATTCCTAGAGAACCTTCAAACGGATCCCAAACGGCTGCCCTAAAAAAAAAAAGGGGGGCGCTGTCGCTTTAAGGGAGCACACCGCTCCGACGGCCATCGATGCCACCTGGGTCAACGGCCATTTCTACTGCTTATACCTCTCCCTATACATCAAGCATTCTGCTAGCACTTCCTGCTGCCCTATTACATTGTCTTCCTACCTTTTAAAGGGGTATTCCGCTGCTAAGCATTTGGAACAAACTGTTTGGTATCCTGGAGCTTGTGACATCATAGCCCCGCCCCTTCATGTCACGCTCTGCCCCCTCAATGCAAGTCTATGGGAGGAGGCTTGACGCCTCCTCCCATAGACTTGCATTGAGGGGGCGGGGTGTGATTTCATGAGGGGCGGGGCTATGATTTCACAAGCTCCCGGCTCCAGGGTTCCGAACAGTTTGTTCCAAACACTGAGCAGTGGAGTACCCCTTTAGGTCTTCTGGAATAATTTCTCCTAAATCCCTCTCCTCAGATACTGAGGTCAGGACTGTGTCACATGTTCTATATACTGAGGTCAGGACTGTGTCACATGTTCTTTATACTGAGGTCAGGGCTGTCACATGATCTATATACTGAGGTCAGGGCTGTCACATGATCTATATACTGAGGTCAGGACTGTCACATGTTCTATATACTGAGGTCAGGACTGTGTCACATGTTCTTTATACTGAGGTCAGGGCTGTCACATGATCTATATACTGAGGTCAGGGCTGTCACATGATCTATATACTGAGGTCAGGGCTGTCACATGATCTATATACTGAGGTCAGGACTGTCACATGTTCTATATACTGAGGTCAGGACTGTCACATGATCTATATACTGAGGTCAGGGCTGTGTCACATGTTCTATATACTGAGGTCAGGACTGTCACATGTTCTATATACTGAGGTCAGGGCTGTCACATGATCTATATACTGAGGTCAGGACTGTCACATGTTCTATATACTGAGGTCAGGACTGTCACATGATCTATATACTGAGGTCAGGGCTGTGTCACATGTTCTATATACTGAGGTCAGGGCTGTCACATGATCTATATTCTGCCGAGGGTTTTTACGCCCCAGATGCATTATCTTACACTTATCCACATTAGATGTCAGTTCCCAGAGTTCTGACCATTCTTCTAGTTTTCCTAAATTCTTTTCCATTTGGCGGATCCCTCCAGGAACATCAATCCTGTTACATATCTTTGTGTCATCAGCAAAAAGACCAAAACCATCGAGACCTTCTGTAATATCACTAATGAAGATATTAAACAATATTGGTCCCAGTACAGATCCCTGAGGTCCCCACTGGTGACAAGACCGCGCTCTGAATATTCTCCATTGACTACAACCCTCTGTTGTCTGTCACTTACCCACTGCCTAATCCACTCAACAATATGGAGTCCAAGATCAATGACTGTAGGTTATTGATAAGTCTTCTATGTGGGACAGTGTCAGAAGCCTAAAATCTAGATATGCGATGTCTACTGCCCCTCCCCCATCTATTATTTTAGTCACCCAGTCAAAAAAATCAATAAGATTAGTGACATGATCTTCCTGAAGTAAACCCATGTTGTTTTTCATCCTACAATCAATGGGATTTTAGATATTCCACAATCCTCTCCTTTAGTAGGGTTTCCATTAATTTCCTCACTATTGATGTCAGACTTACTGGTCTATAGTCACCCATCAGGCCCCTGTGACTTATTTGTCTTCACTTTAGACAGCAAACTTATAACCTCTTCTTCTGTAAAGATACATGCATCAAACGATTCCTTCGTTTTTCTCTCTAATGGAGGTTCTTTTCCTTCTTTTTCTTCTGTAAAACTGAACAGAAGTATTTATTAAGGCAGTCGGCTCGCCCCTTATTCTCTTCTACATACCTTCCTTCCTTTGTTTTTAATTTATTTATTCCTTGTTTTAATTTCCTTTTCTCATTTATATCTCTGAAGAATGTCTCACCCCCTTTTTTTACAGACTGAGCTAGTTTTTCTTCTGCCTGCGCTTTAGAAGTTCTTATAACTTGCTTGGCCTCTTTCTGCCTAGTCTTGTAGATTTCCCATCTTCATTGCTCTGGGTTGTTTTATAATTACTAAATGCAGTTTTTTGTTTTTTTATGATTTTGGCCCCTTCTGCTGAGTACCACAGGGGTCAGTGGCGTTGCGACCCGGGTGCGGGGGGTGCGGCCCGCACCGGGTGACACCAACCTAATGGGGTGACACCAAGACGCTCCGTAGCCGCACCCCCCCCCCCCCCAGCTACACAGACACCACCTCCCCCATCTGTGCCCGACCGGCCTCCGTCAGCACAACCCCCCCCCGCGCTGTGTGTGCCCGTCCATCAGCAACCCCCCTCTTTCTCCTGCACTGTGCGCCCGTCCATCATCTCATCACACCCCCCTCACCTTCTCCAGCATTGTGCCCGGCCTCCGCTCCCACGTCTGCGCCGGCTTGACGTCACACCGTATGGCCGCGCAGGAGGACGTCAGTTACGTCACTCGCACGGCGCCCGGTGAGAAGGAGCGCTGCGCTGGATGGGTGAGTGTGTGTGTCTGTCTCTATCTATGTTTGTGTGTGTGAGACTCTGTGTGCATGTGTGTGTGACTGTGTGTGTCTGTGAGTGTGTGTCTCTCTGACTGTGTGTGTGTGTGTGTGTTTGTGTGTGTGTCTCTCTGTGTTGTGTGTGTGTGTGTGTGTGTGTGTGGGGGGGGGGTGGGGGGGGGGGTATAACCAGCGATCTATTGTGGGGAGACTTTGACCCATTGTGGGGAACCTGCGGCCTAATGTGGGGAAACTACTACCAAGTGTGGGGAGTCTATGCTACCTTATGTGGGGAGTCTGTGCTACCTTATGTGGGGAGTCTGTGCTACCTTATGTGGGGAATCTGTGCTACCTAATGTGGGGAAATTGCTACCTAATGTGGGGGAACTGGTACCTACCTAATGTGGGGGAACTGGTACCAAATGTGGGGAATCTATGCTACCTAATGTGGGGAGTAGATGCTACCTAATGTGGGGAAACTGCGACCTACCTAATGTGGGGAATCTATGCTGCCTAATGTGGGGAATAGATGCTACCTAATGTGGGGAAACTGCGACCTACCTAATGTGGGGGAACTGCTGCCTACCTAATGCTCCCCCCCTGGCAGTAGCACCCTCATCATCCACTAGCAACACCCCCCCCCCCCCCCCCCCCCCCCAGCAGCACCTCCATCAGCAGATCCTGATGGTGGATGATGGCGGTGCTCCTGCCAGGAGGATGATCCTGCCGATGGATGATACTGCCAGGGGGGATGGCTAGTAGCACCCTCATCATCCTCCAGCAACACCCCCCGAGTAGTAGCACCCCCATCATCCACTAGCAACACCACCAATACCCCCCTCCCGTCGTAATAGCATCAGCTAACGGATGTTGAGGGGTGTTACTGCGGTTCTGGTATTATATTCAGAGGGTGCACTGTATGGCAACATTATATTCAGAGGGCGCAGTTTGTGGTAGTATTATATTCAGAGGGCGCAGTTTGTGGTAGTATTATATTCAGAGGGCGCAGTTTGTGGTAGTATTATTAGAGATGAGCGAACTTACAGTAAATTCGATTCGTCACGAACTTCTCGGCTCGGCAGTTGATGACTTATCCTGCGTAAATTAGTTCAGCCTTCAGGTGCTCCGGTGGGCTGGAAAAGGTGGATACAGTCCTGGGAAAGAGTCTCCTAGGACTGTATCCACCTTTTCCAGCCCACGGGAGCACCTGAAAGCTGAACTAATTTATGCAGGAAAAGTTATCAACTGCCGAGCAGAGAAGTTTGTGACGAGTTGAATTTACTGTAGTTTGCTCATCTCTAATTATTATATTCAGAAGGCGCAGTGGGTGGTAGTATTATATTCAGAGGGTACAGTATGTGGCGGTATTATATTCAGGGGTACAGTATGTGGCAAATTTATATTCAGGGGTACAGTATGTGACAGATTTATATTCAGAGGTACAGTATGTGACAGATTTATATTCAGAGGTACAGTATGTGGCAGATTTATATTCAGAGGTACAGTATGTGGCAGATTTATATTCAGAGGGTACAGTATGTGGCAGATTTATATTCAGAGGGTACAGTATGTGGCAGATTTATATTCCGGGGGTACAGTATGTGGCAGATTTATATTCAGGGGTACAGTATGTGGCAGATTTATATTCAGGGGTACAGTATGTGGCAGATTTATATTCAGAGGGTACAGTATGTGGCAGATTTATATTCAGAGGGTACAGTATGTGGCAGATTTATATTCAGAGGGCGCAGTATGTGGTAGTATTATATTCAGTGGGTACAGTGTGTGGCGGTATTATATTCAGGGGCACAGTATGTGGCAGATTTATACTCAGGGGGTACAGTATGTGTTGGTATTATATTCAGAATGTACAGTGTGTGGTAGTATTATATTCAGAGGGTACAGTGTATGGAAGGTTTATAATCAAAGAGTATAGTGTATAGTAGTATTATATTTAGAAGATACAGTGTCTCTCAGGTTTATAATAATAATTGTTTTCATATAGAGGATGAGAATGCGCTGACATAGTGAGGAGACGTCTGGGCGTCACATTCTACAGACAGAAGTTTTAGCTGGAACAAGTCCTGGCGGTATGTACCATCTGAATTAGATAAGGGAAGACTATAGAGAAGACGTCACCTGTAGTCACTGATATCATTGTACATTCTCCTCACTATAGAGAAGACGTCACCTGTAATCACTGATATCATTGTGTATTCTCCTCATTATAGAGAAGACGTCACCTGTAGTCACTGATATCATTGTGTATTCTCCTCACTATAGAGAAGACGTCACCTGTAGTGACTGATATCATTGTGTATTCTCCTCACTATAGAGAAGACGTCACCTGTAATCACTGATATCATTGTGTATTCTCCTCACTATAGAGAAGACGTCACCTGTAATCACTGATATCATTGTGTATTCTCCTCACTATAGAGAAGACGTCATCTGTAATCACTGATATCATTGTGTATTCTCATCACTATAGAGAAGACGTCACCTGTAGTCACTGATATCATTGTACATTCTCCTCACTATAGAGAAGACGTCACCTGTAATCACTGATATCATTGTGTATTCTCCTCACTATAGAGAAGACGTCACCTGTAATCACTGATATCATTGTGTATTCTCCTCACTATAGAGAAGACGTCACCTGTAAATCACTGATATCATTGTGTATTCTTCTCACTATAGAGAAGACGTCACCTGTAGTCACTGATATCATTGTACATTCTCCTCACTATAGAGAAGACGTCACCTGTAGTCACTGATATTGTGTATTCTCCTCACTATAGAGAAGACGTCACCTGTAGTCACTGATACCATTGTACATTCTCCTCTCTACATCAGAGCTGTAGTCACTTGTCAGTTCTACAGTTAGGTCAGTGAAACTACAACTCCCAGCATAACCTCACCACTGCTCAAAGGGGTACTCTACTGGAAAACATTTTTTTTAATCAGCTGGTGCTACAAAGTTAAACAGATTTGTAAATTACTTCTATTTAAAAATCTTAATCCTTCCAGTACTTATTAGCTGCTGTATAAGCGATTCACAGTAAGTTATTTTCCTTTTTAATTTATTTTCTGTCTGACCACAGTGCTCTATGCTGACACCTCTGTCCATGTCAAGAACTGTCCATAGTAGGAGCAAATCCCCATAGCAAACCTATCCTGCTCTGGACAGTTCCTGACATGGACAGAGGTGTCAGCAAATAGCACTGTGGTCAGACTGGAAAGAACTACACAACTTCCTGTGGAGCATACACCAGCTTATAAGTACTGTAAGTATTAAGATTTTAAATAGAAGTAATTTAAAAATCTGTTTAACTTTCTGGCACTAGTTGATATAAAAGTAAATGTTTTCCAGTGGAGTATCCCTTTAAGTAATTCTGGGAGCTGTATATTTCAATGGTGAAAACTTCTTTAACACTTTCCCATTCTGTGGCAACTGGTATATCTGATTATTATACTGGAATTTCTCATAATGCGCTACAACAGTGGTGTCTGTCACAACAGGCTAAAAACTTACTGAAGGGGGGGGGTAGGTATGGGGGTGACACCATTTACTACCGCACCGGGTGACACCAACCCTAGCAACGCCACTGACGGGTCTCTTCCTTTTTCTGCTTTTACTGACAAGTCTAATGCAGTTTTCTGTTGCCTTCAATAAAGCGTCTTTTAAGTTGTCCCATTTCTCCTGGACTCCATGTAATCGGTTCCAGTCTGATACGGACTCATTTATGACTAATCTCATTTTTGAAAAGTCTGTTTTCTAAAATCTAAAACTTTTGTTTTTGTGTGGTGACTCCTTCACTGTTCTTATATTAAACCACACTGATTGGTGATCACTAGATCCCACACTGATTGGTGATGACTAGATCCCACACTGATTGGTGATGACTAGATCCCACACTGATTGGGGATGACTAGATCCCACACTGACTGGTGATCACTAGATCCCACACTGATTGGTGATCACTAGATCCCACACTGATTGGTGATGACTAGATCCCACACTGATTGGGGATGACTAGATCCCACACTGACTGGTGATCACTAGATCCCACACTGATTGGTGATCACTAGATCCCACAGATTGGTGATGACTAGATCCCACACTGATTGGGGATGACTAGATCCCACACTGACTGGTGATCACTAGATCCCACACTGATTGGTGATCACTAGATCCCACACTGATTGGTGATGACTAGATCCCACACTGATTGGTGATCACTAGATCCCACACTGATTGGTGATCACTAGATCCCACACTGATTGGTGATGACTAGATCCCACACTGACTGGTGATCACTAGATCCCACACTGATTGGTGATGACTAGATCCCACACTGATTGGTGATGACTAGATCCCACACTGATTGGGGATGACTAGATCCCACACTGACTGGTGATCACTAGATCCCACACTGATTGGTGATCACTAGATCCCACACTGATTGGTGATGACTAGATCCCACACTGATTGGGGATGACTAGATCCCACACTGACTGGTGATCACTAGATCCCACACTGATTGGTGATCACTAGATCCCACACTGATTGGTGATGACTAGATCCCACACTGATTGGGGATGACTAGATCCCACACTGACTGGTGATCACTAGATCCCACACTGATTGGTGATCACTAGATCCCACACTGATTGGTGATGACTAGATCCCACACTGATTGGTGATGACTAGATCCCACACTGATTGGTGATCACTAGATCCCACACTGATTGGTGATCACTAGATCCCACACTGACTGGTGATCACTAGATCCCACACTGACTGGTGATCACTAGATCCCACACTGACTGGTGATCACTAGATCCCACACTGACTGGTGATCACTAGATCCCACACTGACTGGTGATCACTAGATCCCACACTGACTGGTGATCACTAGATCCCACACTGACTGGTGATCACTAGATCCCACACTGACTGGTGATCACTAGATCCCACACTGATTGGTGATCACTAGATCCCACACTGACTGGTGATCACTAGATCCCACACTGACTGGTGATCACTAGATCCCACACTGACTGGTGATCACTAGATCCCACACTGATTGGTGATCACTAGATCCCACACTGACTGGTGATCACTAGATCCCACACTGACTGGTGATGACTAGATCCCACACTGATTGGTGATGACTAGATCCCACACTGATTGGGGATGACTAGATCCCACACTGACTGGTGATCACTAGATCCCACACTGACTGGTGATCACTAGATCCCACACTGACCGGTGATCACTAGATCCCACACTGATTGGTGATGACTAGATCCCACACTGACTGGTGATCACTAGATCCCACACTGACTGGTGATGACTAGATCCCACACTGACTGGTGATCACTAGATCCCACACTGACTGGTGATCTCTAGATCCCACACTGACTGGTGATCACTAGATCCCACACTGACTGGTGATCACTAGATCCCAAGCTTTCGCCAACAATAACATCATACACCGAATCCCCATTTGTGAATACCAAATCCAAAATGGCCTCCCTCCGGGTTGGCTCCTCAAGCACTTGTTGTAGAGATAATCCCAGGAGGGAATTTAGAATATCTGGACTCCGGGCAGAACTTGCTATTTTGGTTTTCCAGTTTATATCCGGAAGATTGAAGTCTCCCATAATGATAACTTCTCCTTTCATTGTCATTTTAGATATTTCTTCAACTAGTAGATCATCTAATTCTTTAACTTGTCCAGGTGGTCTGTATATCCCACCTACACGAGTTATTATATGATTACTTACCAGGGGTCTGTATATCCCACCTACACGAGTTATTATATGATTACTTACCAGGGGTCTATATATCCCACCTACATGAGTTATTATATGATTACTTACCGGGGGTCTGTATATCCCACCTACATGAGTTATTATATGATTACTTACCGGGGGTCTATATATCCCACCTACATGAGTTATTATATGATTACTTACCGGGGGTCTATATATCCCACCTACATGAGTTATTATATGATTACTTACCGGGGGTCTATATATCCCACCTACATGAGTTATTATATGATTACTTACCGGGGGTCTATATATCCCACCTACATGAGTTATTATATGATTACTTACCGGGGGTCTATATATCCCACCTACATGAGTTATTGTATGATTACTTACCAGGGGTCTATATATCCCACCTACACGAGTTATTGTATGATTACTTACCAGGGGTCTGTATATCCCACCTACACGAGTTACTATATGATTACTTACCGGGGGTCTATATATCACACCTACATGAGTTATTATATGATTACTTACCAGGGGTCTATATATCCCACCTACATGAGTTATTATATGATTACTTACCGGGGGTCTGTATATCACACCTACATGAGTTATTATATGATTACTTACCGGGGGTCTATATATCCCACCTACATGAGTTATTATATGATTACTTACCAGGGGTCTATATATCCCACCTACATGAGTTATTATATGATTACTTACCGGGGGTCTATATATCCCACCTACATGAGTTATTATATGATTACTTACCAGGGGTCTATATATCCCACCTACATGAGTTATTATATGATTACTTACCGGGGGTCTATATATCCCACCTACATGAGTTATTATATGATTACTTACCAGGGGTCTATATATCCCACCTACATGAGTTATTATATGATTACTTACCAGGGGGTCTGTATATCCCACCTACATGAGTTATTATATGATTACTTACCGTAGGTCTATATATCCCACCTACATGAGTTATTATATGATTACTTACCAGGGGTCTGTATATCCCACCTACACGAGTTACTATATGATTACTTACCGGGGGTCTATATATCCCACCTACATGAGTTATTATATGATTACTTACCAGGGGTCTATATATCCCACCTACATGAGTTATTATATGATTACTTACCAGGGGTCTATATATCCCACCTACATGAGTTATTATATGATTACTTACCAGGGGTCTATATATCCCACCTACATGAGTTATTATATGATTACTTACCAGGGGTCTATATATCCCACCTACATGAGTTACTATATGATTACTTACCGGGGGTCTATATATCCCACCTACATGAGTTACTGCATGATTACTTACCGGGGGTCTATATATCACACCTACACGAGTTACTATATGATTACTTACCGGGGGTCTATATATCCTACCTACATGAGTTATTATATGATTACTTACCAGGGGTCTATATATCCCACCTACATGAGTTACTATATGATTACTTACCAGGGGTCTATATATCCCACCTACACGAGTTACTATATGATTACTTACCGGGGGTCTATATATCCCACCTACATGAGTTATTATATGATTACTTACCGGGGGTCTATATATCACACCTACACGAGTTACTATATGATTACTTACCGGGGGTCTATATATCACACCTACATGAGTTATTATATGATTACTTACCAGGGGTCTATATATCCCACCTACATGAGTTATTATATGATTACTTACCAGGGGTCTATATATCCCACCTACACGAGTTACTATATGATTACTTACCGGGGGTCTATATATCCCACCTACATGAGTTATTATATGATTACTTACCGGGGGTCTGTATATCCCACCTACATGAGTTACTAAATGATTACTTACCGGGGGTCTATATATCCCACCTACATGAGTTATTATATGATTACTTACCAGGGGTCTATATATCCCACCTACATGAGTTATTATATGATTACTTACCGGGGGTCTATATATCCCACCTACATGAGTTACTATATGATTACTTACCGGGGGTCTATATATCCCACCTACATGAGTTATTATATGATTACTTACCAGGGGTCTATATATCCCACCTACATGAGTTATTATATGATTACTTACCAGGGGTCTATATATCCCACCTACATGAGTTATTATATGATTACTTACCGTAGGTCTATATATCCCACCTACATGAGTTATTATATGATTACTTACCAGGGGTCTGTATATCCCACCTACACGAGTTACTATATGATTACTTACCGGGGGTCTATATATCCCACCTACATGAGTTATTATATGATTACTTACCAGGGGTCTATATATCCCACCTACATGAGTTATTATATGATTACTTACCAGGGGTCTATATATCCCACCTACATGAGTTACTATATGATTACTTACCGGGGGTCTATATATCCCACCTACATGAGTTATTATATGATTACTTACCGGGGGTCTATATATCACCTACATGAGTTACTAAATGATTACGGACTCTTTGTTGGCCTCACTAACTTGTATTTGGTTAGATTTTATGGTATATTTCACATATAGGGCCACTCCTCCTCCCTTCTTGCCTTCTCTGCCTCTTCTGTATAAAGAGGACCCTGGTATGGATATGTCCCAGTCATTCCTTTCATTAAACCATGTCTCAGTAACAGCCACTAAATCTACATTCTCAGATGCCATTATTGACCCGAGTTTGTTGATTTTATTACCTAAACTGCGGCATTTGTAGACAGGACTCTGAACTTGTCATTTCCTAACCTCTGTGCTACTGACATGTTCTGGCATTGTTTTGGGGGGCAATTGGACTCATGGATTTTCACGCTTACCCCCCCCCCCCCTCCTTCCTAGTTTAAATACTTCTTAGCAAATTCTTGGAATTGTTGGAGTACATCCGTTCTTTGAGAGAACAATGCAAACCATCTTTTTTGTATCCAAAGGAGAAAAAATGTCCAGCGCTGGGCATGCACTTAAAACTTGCTTTATTTGCTTGAAGGGGTCACAGTACAGGTAAGGAATGTCTGACGCGTTTCGAACTCACAGGTGCTTAATCGTATATCGTTAATCTGTCTACGATTAAGCATCTGTGAGTGCAAAACACGTCAGACGTTCCTTACCTGTACTGTGACTCCTGTCAA
Organism: Hyla sarda; assembly: GCF_029499605.1. NCBI lineage: Eukaryota > Metazoa > Chordata > Amphibia > Anura > Hylidae > Hyla > Hyla sarda. Next base: position 138,318 of record NW_026610675.1, read on the forward strand.
GCAAATAAAGCAAGTTTTAATTGCATGCCCATCGCTGAACATTTTTTCTTCTTTGGATTACTTTTGTGAAGCCAGGGCGGTGCCGGCGGGTCCGATTGCGCAGGTGTGCATCACAGGCCGTTGGTATAGAACAGACAGCTTCATTTCTTTGCATCTTTTTTGTATAGTTCCTTTCTATTCCAAGTAGAGCTATGATGAGACACAAAGCCAAATCCTTGCCTTGACACCATTTACTAAGACATAAGTTGAACTCCTTAATGCACCTCTGACTATCATTCTGAATGTTCTGCACAGGCAGAACTTCAGAAAATGAAACAGTGGAGAACAACTTCAGAAAATCAAACAGTGGATGCAAAATCCTCTACATCATTGTGAATCCTCTACATAAGTGTGAAACTTCATTACAAGCCAGGTAATTTGTCCCTAGATGGACAAGAACATCCATGTCCCCTTCCTGCTTTGCTTGCTTAACAATATTAAGAATGTGTCTTCTATCTCTTCTAGCAGTAGCACCAGGGAGACATCTCACAAAACCATTTTCCTTAAGCTCCACACTTTTTATGATTGAATCACCCAATAACAACTGCTTCCTTTCAGACTTCACTTTATCTTTTTTGTCCTTGGCTGTAGTCTTGCATACATTAGACATAGGAGTCAATGGTTCCTCAACCTCTGTACTTGAGCCAATTTCCATGTTGCCCTTACATTCTGAGAGTGCCGCAAATGAATTATGGGGAACCACAGACTATGGGACATGTCGTCTATCCAAAACTCTAAGTCTTCCAGATCCTACAGTAACCCATATGCCATTCCTAGGGGTCCTCTGTGGCAGCGACATTGCAGCAGTCCCAGCCTGAGTTTGTTTCTCTCTTTCCTGCACATAGCACATGCTAAGCCCCACCCACACTTCCTGTGTTCTGTCCTGGTTTAGTTGTTACTAGAGACAGAATTCCCCTAACAGGCACTGGACAGCAGATTGCAGGGAAAGGAAACACCCAGTGGCCAAGACTTGACGGCTTCTTTTCCAGGATAAGGAGTAATTTTTGGTAATCGAAAATGTTATGGATCATATGGAGGAAAAGGAAAATGACAGCGGCGAGAACCCTTATTTATTAGTCATCTTGAACTAGGTCTGGATTACAAAACAATTGCATTGAAGAAAATAAAACAAAAGATAAATAAATAGTAATATATAAACAAAAAATAAAGAATAAATTATTAATAAAATAATAATAATAATTTTTTTTTAAATGGGGGAGTGATCTCCAATGAGTGGGTGTGACTACAATTTTAAGTCTTATTTATTTAGTGCAAATTGACACTTTGTCACAGCTGGGGGTTTGGTACAATGTCCTGGTTGTTACATTGTATCGGTCTGGAGTCCCGGCTTCATTCAGTCTCCTGTAACACGGCTGTCTGGGCACTGATCTAATAGAACGGTTATGTTCATTCCTCCCTATGAAGTAAAAAAAAAAAAAAGAAAACATGATCTGCAGAATGTATTCATTATTTAGGACACTGCTTATAAGCTGTATCTAAGCCTGTCATGTGTGATACTTTCTGATGGGATGTTGTATCCAAGTTTGAATCTGTCTGCCAAACCTGTTACATGAGATACTACCTGCTGAGTCTGTGTATCTAGGCCCATCATATATGATACTGTTTGCTGAGCTGCTGTATCTAAGCCTACTGTCTGCTGTATCTAAGCCTATGATGTGTGATATTGTTTGCTGAGCTGCTATATCTAAGTCTATCATATTTGATACTGTCTCCTGGGTTTTTGTATGTAAGCCCTTAATATGTGATACTGTTTGCTGAGTCTGTGTATCTAAACCAATCATATGTGATACTGTATGCTGAGCTGCTGTATCTAAGCCTATTATATGTGATACACTCAGAGACCTGCTCATCACCACATCCCCATCAGTATGTCTTCTATGATTCTTATGTTCCCCGGTGGGTGACGTTCTCTTCCTTTTCGGCGCTTAGTCTGTTGAGAGAACTCAATGAGATTCCGCCATATCTGCATTAATGACCGAGCTTTAATACCGCAGACATTATGTTCACTTGTCTCTGCTTCATAAAGGAAATTACAGAGACAAGGTGAAGGGTCCGGATGGTACTAAAAGCCTAAAAACATCATGTAACATAGTGAAGGGCGATAACTACAAAAAGACAACTACATCCGACTACCGCAGAGAGAAGATATAACTACTATAATACTGCTCCTATATACTAGAATATAACTACTATAATACTGCCCCTATATACAAGAATATAACTACTATAATACTGCTCCTATATACAAGAATATAACTACTATAATACTGCCCCTATATACAAGAATATAACTACTATAATACTGCTCCTATATACAAGAATATAACTACTATAATACTGCTCCTATATACAAGAATATAACTACTATAATACTGCTCCTATATACAAGAATATAACTACTATAATACTGCTCCTATATACAAGAATATAACTACTATAATACTGCTCCTATATACAAGAATATAACTACTATAATACTGCCTCCTATATACAAGAATATAACTACTATAATACTGCTCCTATATACAAGAATATAACTACTATAATACTGCTCCTATATACAAGAATATAACTACTATAATACTGCTCCTATATACAAGAATATAACTACTATAATACTGCTTCTATATATAAGAATATAACTACTATAATACTGCTCCTATATACAAGAATATAACTACTATAATACTGCTCCTATATACAAGAATATAACTACTATAATACTGCTTCTATATATAAGAATATAACTACTATAATACTGCTTCTATATATAAGAATATAACTACTATAATACTGCTCCTATATACAAGAATATAACTACTATAATACTGCTCCTATATACAATAATATAACTACTATAATACTGCTCCTATATACAAGAATATAACTACTATAATACTGCTCCTATATACAAGAATATAACTACTATAATACTGCTCCTATATACAAGAATATAACTACTATAATACTGCTCCTATATACAAGAATATAACTACTATAATACTGTTCCTATATACAAGAATCTAACTACTATAACACTGCTCCTATATACAAGAATATAACTACTATAATACTGCTCCTATATACAAGAATATAACTACTATAATACTGCCCCCATATACAAGAATATAACTACTATAATACTGCTCCTATATACAAGAATATAACTACTATAATACTGCTCCTATATACAAGAATATAACTACTATAATACTGTTCCTATATACAAGAATCTAACTACTATAACACTGCTCCTATATACAAGAATATAACTACTATAATACTGCCCCCATATACAAGAATATAACTACTATAATACTGCTCCCTTTATACAAGAATATAACTATTATAATACTGCTCCTATATACAAGAATATATCTACTATAATACTGCTCCTATATACAAGAATATATCTACCATAATACTGCTCCTATATACAAGAATATAACTACTATAATACTGTCTCCTATATACAAGAATATAACTACTATAATACTGCCTCCTATATACAAGAATATAACTACTATAATACTGCTCCTATATACAAGAATATAACTACTATAATACTGCTCCTATATACAAGAATATAACTACTATAATACTGCTCCTATATACAAGAATATAACTAATATAATACTGCTCCTATATACAAGAATATAACTAATATAATACTGCTCCTATATACAAGAATATAACTACTATAATACTGCTCCTATATACAAGAATATAACTACTATAATACTGTTCCTATATGCAAGAATATAACTACTATAATACTGCTCCTATATACAAGAATATAACTACTATAATACTGCTCCTATATACAAGAATATAACTAATATAATACTGCTCCTATATTCAAGAATTTAACTAATATAATACTGCTCCTATATTCAAGAATTTAACTACTATAATACTGCTCCTATATACAAGAATATAACTACTATAATACTGCTCCTATATACAAGAATATAACTACTATAATACTGCTCCTATATACAAGAATATAACTACTATAATACTGCCCCTATATACAAGAATATAACTACTATAATACTGCTCCTATATACAAGAATATAACTACTATAATACTGCTCCTATATACAAGAATATAACTACTATAATACTGCTCCTATATACAAGAATATAACTACTATAATACTGCCCCCTATATACAAGAATATAACTACTATAATACTGCTCCTATATACAAGAATATAACTACTATAATACTGCTCCTATATACAAAAATATAACTACTATAATACTGTCCCTATATACAGGAATATAACTACTATAATACTGCTCCAATATACAAGAATATAGCTACTATAATACTGCCTCCTATATACAAGAATATAGCTACTATAATACCGTCTCCTATATACAAGAATATAACTACTATAATACTGCTCCTATATACAAGAATATAGCTACTATAATACTGCTCCTATATACAAGAATATAGCTACTATAATACTGCCTCCTATATACAAGAATATAGCTACTATAATACTGCCTCCTATATACAAGAATATAACTACTATAATACTCCTCCTATATACAAGAATATATCTACTATAATACTGCCTCCTATATACAAGAATATAACTACTATAATACTGCTCCTATATACAAGAATATAACTACTATAATACTGCCTCCTATATACAAGAATATAACTACTATAATACTGCCTCCTATATACAAGAATATAACTACTATAATACTGCCTCCTATATACAAGAATATAACTACTATAATACTGCTCCTATATACAAGAATATAACTACTATAATACTGCTCCTATATACAAGAATATAGCTACTATAATACTGCTCCTATATACAAGAATATAACTACTATAATACTGCCTTCTATATACAAGAATATAACTACTATAATACTGCCCCTATATACAAGAATATAACTACTATAATACTGCTCCTATATACAAGAATATAACTACTATAATACTGCTCCTATATACAAGAATATAACTACAATAATACTGCTTCCTATATACAAGAATATAACTACTATAATACTGCTCCTATATACAAGAATATAACTACTATAATACTGCCTCCTATATACAAGAATATAACTACTATAATACTGCCTCCTATATACAAGAATATAACTACTATAATACTGCTCCTATATACAAGAATATAACTACTATAATACTGCTCCTATATACAAGAATATAACTACTATAATACTGCTCCTATATACAAGAATATAACTACTATAATACTGCTCCTATATACAAAAATATAACTACTATAATACTGTCCCTATATACAGGAATATAACTACTATAATACTGCTCCTATATACAAGAATATAGCTACTATAATACCGCCTCCTATATACAAGAATATAACTACTATAATACCGTCTCCTATATACAAGAATATAACTACTATAATACTGCTCCTATATACAAGAATATAGCTACTATAATACTGCTCCTATATACAAGAATATAGCTACTATAATACTGCCTCCTATCTACAAGAATATAACTACTATAATACTGCTCCTATATACAAGAATATAACTACTATAATACTGCCCCCTATAGACAAGAATATAACTACTATAATACTGCCTCCTATATACAAGAATATAACTACTATAGTACTGCTCCTATATACAAGAATATAACTACTATAATACTGCTCCTATATACAAGAATATATCTACTATAATACTGCCTCCTATATACAAGAATATAACTACTATAATACTCCTCCTATATACAAGAATATATCTACTATAATACTGCCTCCTATATACAAGAATATAACTACTATAATACTGCTCCTATATACAAGAATATAACTACTATAATACTGCTCCTATATACAAGAATATATCTACTATAATACTGCCTCCTATATACAAGAATATAACTACTATAATACTCCTCCTATATACAAGAATATATCTACTATAATACTGCCTCCTATATACAAGAATATAACTACTATAATACTGCTCCTATATACAAGAATATAACTACTATAATACTGCTCCTATATACAAGAATATAACTACTATAATACTGCCTCCTATATACAAGAATATAACTACTATAATACTGCCTCCTATATACAAGAATATAACTACTATAATACTGCCTCCTATATACAAGAATATAACTACTATAATACTGCTCCTATATACAAGAAAATAACTACTATAATACTGCTCCTATATACAAGAATATAGCTACTATAATACTGCTCCTATATACAAGAATATAACTACTATAATACTGCCTTCTATATAGAAGAATATAACTACTATAATACTGCTCCTATATACAAGAATATAACTACTATAATACTGCCCCTATATACAAGAATATAACTACTATAATACTGCCTCCTATATACAAGAATATAACTACTATAATACTGCTCCTATATACAAGAATATAACTACTATAATACTGCCCTATATACAAGAATATAACTACTATAATACTGCCTCCTATATACAAGAATATAACTACTATAATACTGCCCCTATATACAAGAATATAACTACTATAATACTGCCCCCTATATACAGGAATATAACTACTATAATACTGCCTCCTATATACAAGAATATAACTACTATAATACTGCTCCTATATACAAGAATATATCTACTATAATACTGCTCCTATATACAAGAATATAACTACTATAATACTGCTCCTATATACAAGAATATAACTACTATAATACTGCTCCTATATACAAGAATATAACTACTATAATACTGCCCCTATATACAAGAATATAACTACTATAATACTGCCTCCTATATACAAGAATATAACTACTATAATACTGCTCCCTATATACAGGAATATAACTACTATAATACTGCCCCTATATATAAGTATATTTTACCCCGTTTTATGTACACAGCCCCTTCTGGAGGGGTCAGGACACTGTTGTATCCTGGTGACTCTTGTTCTCATTGTGCGGTATATACAATGCTCTGGAGGTGACAGCCGCTGTCTGTGTCCGTCCGGGGGAGCGCGGCTGTTGTTCTGCCGTTGCCGCCTCCGTTTTTATGGGGTCTGTATTGTGTAAACCTCCCCATAAGCCAATTACAGGGCGGTAGTATATGGGAGGTGGCGCTGACTTCTCTCTGTAATTAGTCCTGGTCGTTAAGCCTGTGATTCTCCGTAGAATCGGCAATTAGCCGCCATAACTGGTGTCGGGGGGGGGGCATTGTTGCTGCCCCCGGGGAGCGGTCACCTCGCTCTCTGGGGGAGATTTATCAAAACCTGCGCAGAAGAAAAGTTGCTCAGTTGCCCATAGCAACCAATCAGATTGCTGCTTTCATTTTGCAGAGGCCTTGGTAAAACTGAAAGCAGCGATCTGATTGGTTGCTATGGGCAACTGGGCACCTTTTCCTTTGCGCAGGTTTTGATAAATCTCCCCCTTTGTTGTGTTTGGTACCGCGCACTCCGGCCTCTTGTCTTCCCCCTCATTACGTTTTTTTCCCCTGCGCAGTAATCAGACGCGGCGCCCCCCGGGGGATGATCGGGGGAATTCCTTGTGGTCTCTCCTGGATATAAAGGAAGATCTTTAGGCGAAACGTCTTAAGAAACCGCGGTCAGACCAATTAAGTGTGACGGGCGGTGATGGCGGCGGCGGCGCTCCACGACTACGCCGCACGTCCTCTCTCTGATGATTGATTCTTCAGTGTTCTTAGTGCTCTGTGTATGTGTCAGTCTTGTGTGGAGGCAGAGCTTCCCAAACTGGGTGCCTCCAGCTGTTGCAAAACTACAACTCCCAGCATGCCCGGACAGCCAACGGCTGTCCGGGCATGCTGGGAATTGTAGTTTGGAACAGCTGGAGGCACACTGGTTGGGAATCACTGATATATTTGTATGATGGCCTCTTAACTCTCTGTTGACTCTGGATGTCAGAGGGGAGAAGATCGGGCAAGTGCCCCCCTGCAGAACGCAGCCATATGTCTCCTTTTATATATAGGAGCAGTGTTTTTTTTTTTTAACCAGTGTGCCTCCATCTGTAGCTTTTGGCTGCCAGTGCATGCTGGGAGTTGTAGTTTTGCTAATGATTGTCCGGGCATGTTAAAAATTTTAGTTATGCAAGACAACTGCTTTCCAGGTATGCTGGGAGTTGTAGTTTCGCAAGCCAGCCGCTGTCCGGGCATTCTGGGAGTTGTAGTTTAGAAATTCAACAACTGTCCGGGTATGCTGGGAGTTGTAGTTTTGCAGGCAAATGGCTGTCCAGGTATGCTGGGAGTTGTAGTTTTCCAAGCAAATGGCTGTCCGGGTATGCTGGGAGTTGTAGTTTTGCAGGCAAATGGCTGTCAGGGTATGCTGGGAGTTGTAGTTTTGCAGGCAAATGGCTGTCCAGGTATGCTGGGAGTTGTAGTTTTGCAGGCAAATGGCTGTCCAGGTATGCTGGGAGTTGTAGTTTTCCAAGCAAATGGCTGTCCGGGTATGCTGGGAGTTGTAGTTTTGCAGGCAAATGGCTGTCCGGGTATGCTGGGAGTTGTAGTTTTGCAACAGCTGGATGCTCCCTGCTTGGGAAACACTAAACTAATGCATGCACTCATCATTTAATATGTGCATGGTGGGACTTGTAGTTTTGCAACAGCTGGAGGCACTCTGCTTGGGAAACACTAAACTAATGCATGCACTCATCATTTAATGCTGGGAGTTGTAGTTTTGAAAGCCAATGACTGTCCGAACATGCTGAGAGTTGTAGTTTTCCAAGCAAATGGATGTCCAGTCATGCTGCGAGTTGTATTTTTGCAACAGCTGGAGGCACCCTGGTTGGGAAACACTGCTCTGATGAGACAGGGGGTGAACTTCAGATTACTTTATACTCCAATGTAAAGATAAGCAGAACAGAGCTGCAGTGTAAAGCATCGGGGGGCAAGAAAGGAGATGGATGATGCCTTTAAAACCATTCATAGTGCTCTCTGAGGACTCCTGTCTCGGGAACCGCCCAGTTTAGAACCAAATCCCCATAGCAAACCTCTTCTACTCTGTGCAGTTCCTGAGACAAGCAGAAATGTCAGCAGAGAGCACTATGGCCAGACAGAAAAGAACAACTCAACTTCAGCAGCTGATAATTATTGGAAGGATTAAGATTTTTTTTTTTATAAAAGTAATTTACAAATATGTTTAACTTTCTGGAGCCAGTTGATATATCTAAAAAAAAAAAACAGTTTTTTTCCCGGAATACCCCTTTAAGACTATCTGTAATCTTATGGAGCAGAACTGTAGTGTAAAGTATGGGGAGCGACACCCTGACCCTGAGATGAGCCCGGTGGGAGAGCACATTCATCTGGATGAGGAATCTAATGGTTCCTCCTAAAAGTCCCTTAAGGGACTAATAAAGTGTAAAAAAAATTAAAAAATAAAAAAAGTTTTAAAAAGTTTAAAAACACACATATTAACCCCTTCCTTATTAAAAGTTCAAATCACCCCCCTTTTCCCAAATTCCATATAAAAAATAAATAAACATAATAAAAATAAACATATGTGGTATCGCCGTGTGCGTAAATGTCCAAACTATAAAAATATACGGTTAATTAAACCGCACGGTCAATGGCGTAAACGTAAAAAAATCCAAAAGTCCAAAACTGCATATTTTTGGTCACTTTGTCTACCTTAAAAAAATGTATAAAAAATTATCAAAAAGTCTGATCAAAACAATCATAGAACCTATAAAAACTTCAGATCGTGACGCAAAAAATGAGGCCTCACACCGCCCCGTAAACCGAAAAAGAAAAAAAGTTATAGGGGTCAGAAAAGGACAATTTTAAGCAAACTGATTTTGGTGCAGGTACTTAAAAAAATTATAAGTAGTAAAATAAAGAAAAAACAATATAAATTGGGGATCATTGTAACCGTATGGACCTACGGAATAAATATATTGTGTCATTTATACTGAAAAGTTCACTGCGTGGAATCGGAAACCCCAAAAAGTTACAAAAATTGTGTTTTTTTTTTTACAATTTTGCCCCACAAATATTTTTTTCCTGGGTTCGCCGTAAATTTTGTGGTGAAATGATTGATGTCATTACAAAGTAGAATTGGTGGCGCAAAAGATGAGCCCTGATATGAGTCTGTAGGTGCAAAATTAAAGGGGTATTCCGGGCAAAGTCTTTTTTTTTATATATATATATTAACTGGCTCCGGAAAGTTAAACAGATTTGTAAATTACTTCTATTAAAAAATCTTAATCCTTCCAATAGTTATTAGCTTCTGAAGTTGAGTTGTTTTTTTCTGTCTAACTGCTCTCTAATGACTCACGTCCTGGGAGCTGTGCAGTTCCTATGGGGATATTTTCCCATCATGCACAGCTCCCGGGACATGACATCATCATTGAGCAGTTAGACAGAAAACTTCAGAAGCTAATAACTATTGGAAGGATTAAGATTTTTTAATAGAAGTAATTTAGAAATCTGTTTAACTTTCCGGAGCCAGTTGATATATATAAAAAAAAAGTTTTTGCCTGGAATACCCCTTTAAAAGAGTTATGATTTTTAGAAGGTGATGAGGAAAAATATGAAAGTGCAAAAAACGGAAAAACCCGTGGTCCTTAAGGGGTTAAGACTACATCACACTGTAAGGTGAGGCCTAATGTGGCAGAGATGCTGTGTAAAGCAGTGTTTCCCAACCAGGGTGCCTCCAGCTGTTTCAAAACTACAACTCCCAGGATGCCCGGACAGCCTTCGGCTGTCCGGGCATCCTGGGAGTTGTAGTTTTGCAACAGCTGGAGGCACCCTGGTTGGGAAACACTGGTGTAAAGCATGGGGGGGGGGGGGGGTAAAAGCAGTCACAGTGATTGACATCCCCTCCGTAGTCTCGTCTGGCGCATTACGCCATTTATGTCCGGGATTCACTGCGGCGTCTCCTCCCCCCGTGATGAGTTTTTATACCGCCCCGCGCCGACCGTCTTCGGATAATAGCGCGATCCGATCAACCACAGAGAATGACACCGCCAGACGCTGCAAATCTTCATTTCGGGAAAGTTTTTAAGCGGCGATTTGGAAGTTTCCGAGCGGAACGAGCGCTGATTTACCGAACGCGCCGCACGCCATTAATTCGCCTATTTGGAGAAGATTCCGATCTGGGCAGAAAAGTCATTTTATCCGTTTTTAGACGCTTGAAATGTTCTCTGAGTACAGTGCCGGCTCCTCCTATAGTTCAGTGCCTCCAGCTGTTGCTAAACTACAACTCTCAGCACACCTGGACAGCCAACAGCTGTCCGGACAAGTTGTAGTTTTGCAACAGCTGGAGACACACTGTTTGGAAAACACTGCTATAGTTTATATAGGTCAAAGTATTGGCCCCCGCAGAGCATTACAGGAGGCGTTTACCAAACAAAAGATACAATGTAACAGCCGCCAATCACTGTATCACAGGTCATGTGACTTTATATCATTCTTTTGTATTTAAAGTTTTTTTTCACCAATTTATCATCTCTGCTTTTTGTCAGTGAATGGAACCATTCTTCTTGTTTATCAACCGCTGACCTCATACGTCTCACAGCTGAGGGTTTGTTACAGTTGTATCCAGTGCAGACTATTCTGATATAATCAATCAGGGCTCCAGCTCTAGATCTAGATGTTCTGGCTTCAGGTGTTCTAGATCTAGGAGAGTAGGAGCTCTAGGTGTTCTAGTTCAAGGGGTACAAGCTCTAGGTGTTCTGGCTTTATGTATTCCAGGTCTAGGAATGCCAACTCTAAGTGTCCTAGATTTAGGGGTACCAGTTCTAGGTGTTCTAGCTCTAGTTTTTAATTTCTAGGGGTACCAGCATTAGGTTTTTCCAGTTCCTGGGGTGTTAGCTCTAGGGGTACCAGTTCTATGTGTTCCAGCTCTGAATGTTCCAGTTCCAAGGGGTACAAGCTCTAGGTGTTCTGGCTTTAGGTAGTCCAGGTTTAGGGATTCCAACTTTAAGTGTCCTAGATTAAGGGGTACCAGTTCTAGGTCTTCTAGGTCCAGGGGTGCTAGCTAAGGGGTGCCAGTTCTCGGGATGTTAGGTCCAGGAGTGCCAGCTCTAGGTGTTCTAGTTTTTAATTTCTAGGGGTACCAGTGTAGGTGTTCCAGCTCAAGGGGTGCTAGCTCTAGGGGTACCAGCTCTAGGTGTTCCAGCTCCAGGGGTGCTAGCTCTAGGGTATCAGCTCCAGGTGTTGCAGCTCCAGGTGTTCCAGCTCCAGGGGTGCTATCTCTAGGGGTACCAGTTCTAGGTGTTCCAGCTCCAGGGGTGCTATCTCTAGGGGTACCAGCTCTAGGTGTTCCAGCTCCAGGGGTGCTATCTCTAGGTGTTCCAGCTCCAGGTGTTCCAGCTCCAGGGGTGCTAGCTCTAGGGGTATCAGTTCTAGGTGTTCCAGCTCCAGGGGTGCTAGCTTTAGGGGTACCAGCTCTAGGGGTTCCAGCTCTAGGTGTTCCAGCTCCAGGGGTGCTAGCTTGAGGGGTACCAGCTCTAGGTGTTCCAGCTCCAGGGGTTCTAGCTCTAGGGGTACCAGCTCTAGGTGTTCCAGCTCCAGGGGTGCTAGCTCTAGGGATACCAGCTCTAGGTGTTCCAGCTCCAGGTGTTCCAGCTCTAGGGGTACCAGTTCTAGGTGTTCCAGCTCCAGGGGTGCTAGCTCTAGGGGTACCAGCTCTAGGTGTTCCAGCTCCAGTGGTGCTAGCTCTAGGTGTTCCAGCTCTAGGTGTTCCAGCTCCAGGGGTGCTAGCTCTAGGGGTACCAGTTATAGGGGTACCAGTTCTAAGTGTTCCAGCTCCAGGTGTTCCAGCTCTAGGGGTACCAGTTCTAGGTGTTCCAGCTCCAGGGGTGCTAGCTCTAGGGGTATCAGTTCTAGGTGTTCCAGCTGTTGGAGTGCCAGTTCTAGGTGCCCCATCAGCAGGTGCAGTTGCCCAATCATCTGAGCAGCAGCCCTGGTCTTATACGTACGTCGCTCCTTTGCACGTGAAGGGTTAATGCTGACCCCCCGTCACACTGTAACGCTGCCTCTGCTGTGCGTCCTTGCCGTCACTTTGTATTGTCCCTGAAGCTCTTTGAGGAGCAGATGACAGGTGCGGAGATCCCGGCCGATAACTTTCCCGCTTTATATTCTTCATCTTCTTGGCTAATTAAAACTTTCCGGAGGTAACGGTAATTTCTATCGGCTTGGGCTGATGGCGCCGCCAGATGAAAACTACCGCAAATCTGGCGGCAGATAAGCGGCCGGTGACTGATCCGAGGCGGCAGATTTCATTAGGATTGTATAAAGATCTATCAGCCGCCTCAATGGAAATATTTATTCTAAATCCTAAATAGAAAATTCCTTTTTTATTTAAAGCGAGCGGCGTTATTAGATGGTATCTGGGTAAGTATGAGGGGGGATGGGCGGGGGTCTGCGGCGTCCCCTCACCCAGAGCGACGGGGTAGAAAACCAAGGAGATTATTAGGGGGAAAGTGACCCTCAGGCCCCAGTCACACTGATGATTGTTACACTGGTGCAGAATCTTCACAAGTTCAGATAGATTGGTCATGTCTGTTCTTCCTTCAGGTAGATTGGTCATGTCTGTTCTTCCTTCAGGTAGATTGGTCATCTCTGTTCTTCCTTCAGGTAGATTGGTCATGTCTGTTCTTCCTACAGGTAGATTGGTCATGTCTGTTCTTCCTTCAGGTAGATTGGTCATCTCTGTTCTTCCTTCAGGTAGATTGGTCATGTCTGTTCTTCCTACAGGTAGATTGGTCATGTCTGTTCTTCCTTCAGGTAGATTGGTCATGTCTGTTCTTCCTTCAAGTAGATTGGTCATCTCTGTTCTTCCTTCAGGTAGATTGGTCATGTCTGTTCTTCCTTCAGGTAGATTGGTCATGTCTGTTCTTCCTTCAGGTAGATTGGTCATGTCTGTTCTTCCTACAGGTAGATTGGTCATGTCTGTTCTTCCTTCAGGTAGATTGGTCATCTCTGTTCTTCCTTCAGGTAGATTGGTCATGTCTGTTCTTCCTACAGGTAGATTGGTCATGTCTGTTCTTCCTTCAGGTAGATTGGTCATGTCTGTTCTTCCTTCAGGTAGATTGGTCATCTCTGTTCTTCCTTCAGGTAGATTGGTCATGTCTGTTCTTCCTTCAGGTAGATTGGTCATGTCTGTTCTTCCTTCAGGTAGATTGGTCATGTCTGTTCTTCCTTCAGGTAGATTGGTCATGTCTGTTCTTCCTTCAGGTAGATTGGTCATGTCTGTTCTTCCTTCAGGTAGATTGGTCATGTCTGTTCTTCCTTCAGGTAGATTGGTCATGTCTGTTCTTCCTTCAGGTAGATTGGTCATGTCTGTTCTTCCTTCAGGTAGATTGGTCATGTCTGTTCTTCCTTCAGGTAGATTGGTCATGTCTGTTCTTCCTACAGGTAGATTGGTCATGTCTGTTCTTCCTACAGGTAGATTGGTCATGTGTGTTCTCCCTACAGGTAGATTGGTCATGTCTGTTCTTCAGGTAGATTGGTCATGTCTGTTCTTCAGGTAGATTGGTCATGTCTGTTCTTCAGGTAGATTGGTCATGTCTGTTCTTCAGGTAGATTGGTCATGTCTGTTCTTCAGGTAGATTGGTCATGTCTGTTCTTCAGGTAGATTGGTCATGTCTGTTCTTCAGGTAGATTGGTCATGTCTGTTCTTCAGGTAGATTGGTCATGTCTGTTCTTCAGGTAGATTGGTCATGTCTGTTCTTCAGGTAGATTGGTCATGTCTGTTCTTCCTTCAGGTAGATTGGTCATGTCTGTTCTTCCTTCAGGTAGATTGGTCATGTCTGTTCTTCAGGTAGATTGGTCATGTCTGTTCCTCCTTCAGGTAGATTGGTCATGTCTGTTCTTCCTTCAAGTAGATTGGTCATGCCTTTTCTCTCTTCAGGATAGATTGGTCATGCCTGCTCTTCCTTCAGGTAGATTGGTCATGCCTGCTCTTCCTTCAGGTAGATTGGTCATGCCTGCTCTTCCTTCAGGTAGATTGGACATGCCTGCTCTTCCTTCAGGTAGATTGGTCATGCCTGCTCTTCCTTCAGGTAGATTGGTCATGCCTGCTCTTCCTTCAGGTAGATTGCTCATGTCTGTTCTTCCTTCAGGTTGATTGGTCATTTCTTTTCTTCCTTCAGGTAGATTGCTCATGTTCGTTCTTCCTTCAGGTACATTGCATATATTGGTCATGCCTTCTCTCACTTTAGGATAGATTGCTCATGCCTTCTTTCTATTCAGAATAGATTGCTCATGTGCACTAGTTTTAGGATAGATTGCTCATGCCTTTTCTCTTTTCAGTGTAGATTGGTCAATTCTGCTGTCTCTTCAGGATAGATTGGTAATGCTTTCTCTCTTTTCATGATTGATTGATCTTGTGCACTAGTTTCCAGGATTGATTGCTCATGTCTGCTCTCTATTCAGGATTGATTGCTCATGTCTGCTCTCTATTCAGGATTGATTGCTCATGTCTGTTCTCTATTCAGGATTGATTTTTAATGTCTGCTCTCTATTCAGGATTGATTGCTCATGTCTGCTCTCTATTCAGGATTGATTGCTCATGTCTGCTCTCTATTCAGGATTGATTGCTCATGTCTGCTCTCTATTCAGGATTGATTGCTCATGTCTGCTCTCTATTCAGGATTGATTGCTCATGGCTGCATCTTTTGGCTCTCCGGCTGTCGCTAAAATACAACCTCTATAATGCTGGGAGTTGTAGTTTTGCGGCAGCAGATATTATCTCGTACAATGTCTCCTCCACAATATATTATACCCCGTACGTTGCGCCCCCGTTCGCAGCCGTCTCTCTAACAAGGAGGATTCTGGGAGTTTAATGCAGTTCAGGGGCAGTGCTAGTTAACGCATTTCTCCAGCAGCCGCAAATATATTTACTTTTACCATTTAAATATATTAAGTGTGGTGGAGAGGAGGCGAGGGGCGAAGGGGGAAGAGTGGCATTTTAAATCATTAGATGCGCCGGCGAGATTTCGAGAAAAGCAACTTTTAAAGCCTTAAGAGGTTTCCTTTTGACCTGTCTCCATGGTAGTGCGGCTACTTTGTTATGAAATGGATCGATACTTCAGTGTTTGTGTGGAAGCGTCTTAAGTGCTGTTGTCGGAGGCTTTTAGAGGCGGCAGGGTCACTTATTACTGTAAGAAGTGTCCTCGCATCATCACGAGTGGTGTCAGCGCCTCCAAAGAGCAGCAACGAAATGTCAGGAATAGAGAGCGGCCATTAGCGCTGGCGGCATTTTAGACCTGCGTTATTACATCTCACAGGAAGTCGGGTGACTCCGGAACAATCTGCTGCAACGTCAACCTCCGTGTAATAATAAACGGCGAAAGAGCGACAAATAAAACACCGGAGAGGTGATGAATAGAAGCCGGGGAGAGAGAAACTGGAAAGCGTAAAACTGGAGTGTCGTCCGGTGACGTCTAAAGGTCAGCTCTATAATAAGGATCAGCAGCTGGTAATGCCGCAGTGTGTATGTAGGGCCTATAGGGGGCGCATCAGGGGGGTCCTGCCCTACTGCCACAAGGAAGATAGTTCCGTATGTAGTCAGCACTGCACATAGACTGCTCATGTCTGTTCTCGTTATAGGATAGATTGCTCATGTCTGTTCTCTCTTCAGGATAGATTGCTCATGTCTGTTCTCGTTATAGGATAGATTGCTCATGTCTGTTCTCTCTTCAGGATCTATTACTCATGTCTGTTCTCTCTTCAGGATAGATTACTCATGTCTGCTCTCATTATAGGATAGATTGCTCATGTCTCCTCTCTCTTCAGGATAGATTGCTCATGTCTGTCCTCTCTGCAGGATAGATTGCTCATGTCTGTTCTCTCTTCAGGATAGATTGCTCATGTCTGTTCTCTCTTCAGGATAGATTGCTCATGTCTGTTCTCTCTTCAGGATAGATTGCTCATGTCTGTTCTCTCTTCAGGATAGATTGCTCATGTCTGTTCTCTCTTCAGGATAGATTACTCATGTCTGTTCTCTCTTCAGGATAGATTACTCATGTCTGCTCTCATTATAGGATAGATTGCTCATGTCTCCTCTCTCTTCAGGATAGATTGCTCATGTCTGTCCTCTCTTCAGGATAGATTGCTCATGTCTGTTCTCTCTTCAGGATAGATTGCTCATGTCTCCTCTCTCTTCAGGATAGATTGCTCATGTCTGTTCTCATTATAGGATAGATTGCTCATGTCTCCTCTCTCTTCAGGATAGATTGCTCATGTCTGCTCTCATTATAGGATAGATTGCTCATGTCTCCTCTCTCTTCAGGATAGATTGCTCATGTCTGTTCTCATTATAGGATAGATTGCTCATGTCTCCTCTCTCTTCAGGATAGATTACTCATGTCTGCTCTCATTATAGGATTGATTGCTCATGTCTCCTCTCTCTTCAGGATAGATTGCTCATGTCTGTCCTCTCTTCAGGATAGATTACTCATGTCTCCTCTCTCTTCAGTATAGATTGCTCATGTCTGTACTCTCTTCAGGATCGATTGCTCATGTCTGTACTCTCTTCAGGATAGACTGCTCATGTCTGCTCTCCAGGATACATTACTCATGTCTGCTCTCTCTTTAGGATAGATTACTCATGTCTGCTCTCTTCAGGATAGATTACTCATGTCTGCTCTCTCTTCAGGATAGATTACTCATGTCTGCTCTCTTCAGGATAGATTACTCATGTCTGTTCTCTCTTCAGGATAGATTACTCATGTCTGCTCTCTCTTCAGGATAGATTACTCATGTCTGCTCTCTTCAGGATAGATTACTCATGTCTGTTCTCTCTTCAGGATAGATTACTCATGTCTGCTCTCTTCAGGATAGATTACTCATGTCTGCTCTCTCTTCAGGATAGATTGCACATGTCTGCTCTCTCTTCAAGATAGATTGCTCATGTCTGCTCTCTTCAGGATAGATTGCTCATGTCTCCTCTCTCTTCAGGATAGATTACTCATGTCTGCTCTCTCTTCAGGATGGATTACTCATGTCTGCTCTCTCTCCAGGATAGATTGCACATGTCTGCTCTCTCTTCAGGATAGATTGCTCATGTCTGCTCTCTCTTCAGGATAGATTGCACATGTCTGCTCTCTCTTCAGGATAGATTGCACATGTCTCCTCTCTCTTCAGGATAGATTGCTCATGTCTCCTCTCTCTTCAGGATAGATTGATCATGTCTCCTCTCTCTTAAGGATTGATTGCTCATGTCTCCTCTCTCTTCAGGATAGATTGCTCATGTCTGCTCTCCAGGATACATTACTCATGTCTGCTCTCTCTTCAGGATAGATTGCTCATGTCTGCTCTCTCTTCAGGATAGATTGCTCATGTCTGTTCTTTATTCAGGATAGATTGCTCATGTCTGTTCTCTCTTCAGGATAGATTACTCATGTCTGCTCTCTTCAGGATAGATTGCTCATGTCTCCTCTCTCTTCAGGATAGATTGCTCATGTCTGCTCTCCAGGATACATTACTCATGTCTGCTCTCTCTTCAGGATAGATTGCTCATGACTGCTCTCTCTTCAGGATAGATTGCTCATGTCTGTTCTCTCTTCAGGATAGATTGCTCATGTCTGTTCTCTCTTCAGGATAGATTACTCATGTCTGCTCTCTTCAGGATAGATTGCTCATGTCTCCTCTCCAGGATAGATTGATCATGTCTCCTCTCTCTTAAGGATTGATTGCTCATGTCTGCTCTCTCTTCAAGATAGATTGCTCATGTCTGTTCTATCTTCAGGATAGATTGCTCATGTCTGCTCTCTCTTCAGGATAGATTACTCATGCCTGCTCTCTTCAGGATAGATTGCTCATGTCTGTTCTCTCTTCATGATAGATTGCTCATGTCTGTTCTCTCTTCAGGATAGATTACTCATGCCTGCTCTCTCTTCAGGATAGATTGCTCATGTCTGCTCTCTCTTCAGGATAGATTACTCATGTCTCCTCTCTCTTCAGGATAGATTGCTCATGTCTGTTCTCTCTTCAGGATCGATTGCTCATGTCTGTACTCTCTTCAGGATAGACTGCTCATGTCTGCTCTCCAGGATACATTACTCATGTCTGCTCTCCAGGATACATTACTCATGTCTGCTCTCTTCAGGATAGATTACTCATGTCTGCTCTCTCTTCAGGATAGATTACTCATGTCTGCTCTCTTCAGGATAGATTACTCATGTCTGTTCTCTCTTCAGGATAGATTACTCATGTCTGCTCTCTCTTCAGGATAGATTACTCATGACTGCTCTCTCTTCAGGATAGATTGCACATGTCTGCTCTCTCTTCAGGATAGATTGCTCATGTCTGCTCTCCAGGATAGATTACTCATGTCTGCTCTCTCTTCAGGATAGATTACTCATGTCTGCTCTCTCTTCAGGATGGATTACTCATGTCTGCTCTCTCTCTCCAGGATAGATTGCACATGTCTGCTCTCTCTTCAGGATAGATTGCTCATGTCTGCTCTCTCTTCAGGATAGATTACTCATGTCTCCTCTCTCTTCAGGATAGATTGATCATGTCTCCTCTCTCTTAAGGATTGATTGCTCAAGTCTGCTCTCTCTTCAGGATAGATTACTCATGTCTGCTCTCTCTTCAGGATAGATTGCACATGTCTGCTCTCTCTTCAGGATAGATTGCACATGTCTGCTCTCTCTTCAGGATAGATTGCACATGTCTGCTCTCTCTTCAGGATAGATTGCTCATGTCTCCTCTCTCTTCAGGATAGATTGATCATGTCTCCTCTCTCTTAGGGTTGATTGCTCATGTCTCCTCTCTCTTCAGGATAGATTGCTCATGTCTGCTCTCCAGGATACATTACTCATGTCTGCTCTCTCTTCAGGATAGATTGCTCATGTCTGCTCTCTCTTCAGGATAGATTGCTCATGTCTGTTCTTTATTCAGGATAGATTGCTCATGTCTGTTCTCTCTTCAGGATAGATTACTCATGTCTGCTCTCTCTTCAGGATAGATTACTCATGTCTGCTCTCTTCAGGATAGATTACTCATGTCTGTTCTCTCTTCAGGATAGATTACTCATGTCTGCTCTCTTCAGGATAGATTACTCATGTCTGCTCTCTCTTCAGGATAGATTGCACATGTCTGCTCTCTCTTCAAGATAGATTGCTCATGTCTGCTCTCTTCAGGATAGATTGCTCATGTCTCCTCTCTCTTCAGGATAGATTACTCATGTCTGCTCTCTCTTCAGGATGGATTACTCATGTCTGCTCTCTCTCCAGGATAGATTGCACATGTCTGCTCTCTCTTCAGGATAGATTGCTCATGTCTGCTCTCTCTTCAGGATAGATTGCACATGTCTGCTCTCTCTTCAGGATAGATTGCACATGTCTGCTCTCTCTTCAGGATAGATTGCTCATGTCTCCTCTCTCTTCAGGATAGATTGATCATGTCTCCTCTCTCTTAAGGATTGATTGCTCATGTCTCCTCTCTCTTCAGGATAGATTGCTCATGTCTGCTCTCCAGGATACATTACTCATGTCTGCTCTCTCTTCAGGATAGATTGCTCATGTCTGCTCTCTCTTCAGGATAGATTGCTCATGTCTGTTCTTTATTCAGGATAGATTGCTCATGTCTGTTCTCTCTTCAGGATAGATTACTCATGTCTGCTCTCTTCAGGATAGATTGCTCATGTCTCCTCTCTCTTCAGGATAGATTGCTCATGTCTGCTCTCCAGGATACATTACTCATGTCTGCTCTCTCTTCAGGATAGATTGCTCATGACTGCTCTCTCTTCAGGATAGATTGCTCATGTCTGTTCTCTCTTCAGGATAGATTGCTCATGTCTGTTCTCTCTTCAGGATAGATTACTCATGTCTGCTCTCTTCAGGATAGATTGCTCATGTCTCCTCTCCAGGATAGATTGATCATGTCTCCTCTCTCTTAAGGATTGATTGCTCATGTCTGCTCTCTCTTCAAGATAGATTGCTCATGTCTGTTCTATCTTCAGGATAGATTGCTCATGTCTGCTCTCTCTTCAGGATAGATTACTCATGCCTGCTCTCTTCAGGATAGATTGCTCATGTCTGTTCTCTCTTCATGATAGATTGCTCATGTCTGTTCTCTCTTCAGGATAGATTACTCATGCCTGCTCTCTCTTCAGGATAGATTGCTCATGTCTGCTCTCTCTTCAGGATAGATTACTCATGTCTCCTCTCTCTTCAGGATAGATTGCTCATGTCTGTTCTCTCTTCAGGATCGATTGCTCATGTCTGTACTCTCTTCAGGATAGACTGCTCATGTCTGCTCTCCAGGATACATTACTCATGTCTGCTCTCCAGGATACATTACTCATGTCTGCTCTCTTCAGGATAGATTACTCATGTCTGCTCTCTCTTCAGGATAGATTACTCATGTCTGCTCTCTTCAGGATAGATTACTCATGTCTGTTCTCTCTTCAGGATAGATTACTCATGTCTGCTCTCTTCAGGATAGATTACTCATGTCTGCTCTCTCTTCAGGATAGATTGCACATGTCTGCTCTCTCTTCAGGATAGATTGCTCATGTCTGCTCTCCAGGATAGATTACTCATGTCTGCTCTCTCTTCAGGATAGATTACTCATGTCTGCTCTCTCTTCAGGATGGATTACTCATGTCTGCTCTCTCTCTCCAGGATAGATTGCACATGTCTGCTCTCTCTTCAGGATAGATTACTCATGTCTGCTCTCTCTTCAGGATGGATTACTCATGTCTGCTCTCTCTCTCCAGGATAGATTGCACATGTCTCCTCTCTCTTCAGGATAGATTGATCATGTCTCCTCTCTCTTAAGGATTGATTGCTCAAGTCTGCTCTCTCTTCAGGATAGATTACTCATGTCTGCTCTCTCTTCAGGATAGATTGCACATGTCTGCTCTCTCTTCAGGATAGATTGCACATGTCTGCTCTCTCTTCAGGATAGATTGCACATGTCTGCTCTCTCTTCAGGATAGATTGCTCATGTCTCCTCTCTCTTCAGGATAGATTGATCATGTCTCCTCTCTCTTAGGGTTGATTGCTCATGTCTCCTCTCTCTTCAGGATAGATTGCTCATGTCTGCTCTCCAGGATACATTACTCATGTCTGCTCTCTCTTCAGGATAGATTGCTCATGTCTGCTCTCTCTTCAGGATAGATTGCTCATGTCTGTTCTTTATTCAGGATAGATTGCTCATGTCTGTTCTCTCTTCAGGATAGATTACTCATGTCTGCTCTCTTCAGGATAGATTGCTCATGTCTCCTCTCTCTTCAGGATAGATTGCTCATGTCTGGTCTCCAGGATACATTACTCATGTCTGCTCTCTCTTCAGGATAGATTGCTCATGACAGCTCTCTCTTCAGGATAGATTGCTCATGTCTGTTCTCTCTTCAGGATAGATTGCTCATGTCTGTTCTCTCTTCAGGATAGATTACTCATGTCTGCTCTCTTCAGGATAGATTGCTCATGTCTCCTCTCTCTTCAGGATAGATTGATCATGTCTCCTCTCTCTTAAGGATTGATTGCTCATGTCTGCTCTCTCTTCATGATAGATTGCTCATGTCTGTTCTCTCTTCATGATAGATTGCTCATGTCTGTTCTCTCTTCAGGATAGATTACTCATGTCTGCTCTCTTCAGGATAGATTGCTCATGTCTCCTCTCTCTTCAGGATAGATTGATCATGTCTCCTCTCTCTTAAGGATTGATTGCTCATGTCTGTTCTCTCTTCAGGATAGATTGCTCATGTCTGTTCTCTCTTCATGATAGATTGCTCATGTCTGTTCTCTCTTCAGGATAGATTACTCATGCCTGCTGTCTTCAGGATAGATTGCTCATGTCTGTTCTCTCTTCAGGATAGATTACTCATGCCTGCTGTCTTCAGGATAGATTGCTCATGTCTGTTCTCTCTTCAGGATAGATTGCTCATGTCTGCTCTCTCTTCAGGATAGATTACTCATGCCTGCTCTCTCTTCAGGATAGATTACTCATGTCTGTTCTGTCTTCAGGATAGATTACTCATGCCTGCTTTCTTCAGGATAGATTGCTCATGTCTGCTCTCTCTTCAGGATAGATTACTCATGTCTGCTCTCTCTTCAGGATAGATTACTCATGTCTGCTCTCTTCAGGATAGATTGCTCATGTCTGTTCTCTCTTCAGGATAGATTACTCATGTCTGTTCTCTCTTCAGGATAGATTACTCATGTCTGTTCTCTCTTCAGGATAGATTACTCATGCCTGCTCTCTCTTCAGGATAGATTACTCATGCCTGCTCTCTCTTCAGGATAGATTGCTCATGTCTGTTCTCTCTTCAGGATAGATTGCTCATGTCTGTTCTCTTTTCAGGATAGATTGCTCATGTCTGTTCTCTCTTCAGGATAGATTGCTCATGTCTGTTCTCTCTTCAGGATAGATTGCTCATGTCTGTTCTCTCTTCAGGATAGATTGCTCATGTCTGTTCTCTCTTCAGGATAGATTACTCATGTCTGTTCTCTCTTCAGGATAGATTACTCATGTCTGTTCTCTCTTCAGGATAGATTGCTCATGTCTGCTCTCCCTGCAGGATAGATTGCTCATGTCTGCTCTCTCTTCACAATATTTTGGTGCAGTACATACATAGTTACCAATGTAATTAAATTATAAATTGTTATTTTTCCATTATAACATTGTTATTATTTGTAGTTTTCAGCTTTACTGCTCTCAGATGATTAACCCATAACCCGGCTAAGGGGCCACCACGCTCATCCTATTGCCCTTTATTGGTTTTTATTGTTGTTCTCATATATTTTACTATTAATGATGATAGTCATGTGACCCCCTAAATTTTTTTTTTGTTCTTTTGGAAAACTGTAAAAGCTCCAGGGCTCTGGGACCCCATATAGCTCTGTAGGGGCCAGAGCCATAATACAGCTGTTATGGGAGAAGCGGTTAAATGGGCAGTGGTTATGGGAGCAGTGGTTATGGGAGCAGCGGTTATGGGAGCAGCGGTTATGGGAGCAGCGGTTATAGGGGCAGCGGTTATAGGGGCAGCGGTTATCGGGGCAGCGGTTATCGGGGCAGCGGTTATCGGGGCAGCGGTTATGGGAGCAGCGGTTATAGGGGCAGCGGTTATAGGGGCAGTGGTTATGGGAGCAGCGGTTATAGGGGCAGTGGTTATATGGTCAGTGGTTATGGGAGCAGCGGTTATATGGGCAGTGGTTATGGGAGCAGTGGTTATCGGGGCAGTGGTTATGGGAGCAGAGGTTATATGGGCAGCGGTTATCGGGGCAGCGGTTATGAGAGCAGTGGTTATAGGGGCAGCGGTTATAGGGGCAGTGGTTATGGGAGCAGCGGTTATATGGGCAGCGGTTATAGGGGCAGTGGTTATGGGAGCAGCGGTTATAGGGGCAGTGGTTATATGGTCAGTGGTTATGGGAGCAGCGGTTATATGGGCAGTGGTTATGGGAGCAGTGGTTATCGGGGCAGTGGTTATGGGAGCAGAGGTTATATGGGCAGCGGTTATCGGGGCAGCGGTTATGAGAGCAGTGGTTATAGGGGCAGCGGTTATAGGGGCAGTGGTTATGGGAGCAGCGGTTATATGGGCAGCGGTTATATGGGCAGCGGTTATATGGGCAGCGGTTATATGGGCAGCGGTTATATGGGCAGCGGTTATATGGGCAGCGGTTATAGGGGCAGGGGTTATAGGGGCAGCGGTTATAGGGGCAGTGGTTATGGGAGCAGAGGTTATAGGGGCAGTGGTTATAGGGGCAGCAGTTATGGGGTCAGCAGTTATGGGGGCTCCTGATTGTCCATGATGTTTCTTTAACCCCTTAAGGACTCTTTTTGCACTTTAGTTTTTTCCTCCTTACCTTTTAAAAATCATAACCCTTTCAATTTTGCACCTGAAATTCCATATTCTGGTTTATGTTTTTGCAACACCAATTCTTCTTTGAAGTGACATCAGTCATTTTACTAAAAAATCTACGGCAAAACCGGGAAAAAAATATCATTGTGCGATAAAATTGAAGAAAAAAAGCAATTTTGTAACTTTTGGGGGCTTCCGTTTCTATGTAGTACATTTTTCGGTAAATTGACCCCTTTTCTTTATTCTGTAGGTCCATACCATTATAATGATCCCCTACATATATAGGTTGGATTTTGTCGCACTTCTGGAAAAAATCATAATTACATGCAGGAAAATGTATACGTTTAGAATTGTCATCTTCTGACCCCTAAAACTTTTTTTATTTTCCTGCGTACTGGGCGGTATGGGGCTCATTTTTGGCGCCGTGATCTGAAGTTTTTAGCGGTACCATTTTTGTATTGATCGGACTTTATCATTGTTTTTTATTCATTTTTTCATTATATAAAAAGTAACCAAAAATACGCTATTTTGGACTTGGGAATTTGTTTGCGCGTACGCCATTGACCGTGCGGTTTACTTAACTATATATTTTTATAGTTCGGACATTTCCGCACGATACCACATATGTTTATTTTTATTTACAGGGTTTTTTTAATGGGAAAAGGGGGTGATTCTTACTTTTATTAGGGAAGTGGTTCAATGATCTTTATTAGCTTTTTTTCACCCTTTTTGCAGTGTTATAGCTCCCCCTAGTGGCTATAACACCGCACACACTGATCTTCTACACAGATCACTGCCGTGCATTAACATGGCAATGATCACTGTTATCGGTGGTCGATTGCTCAAGCCTGGATTTCAATTGCCAATCGGACGCGCCGGTGGCAGGTAATGGACCCTCCACTCGGGACATTGCGATTTCACCATGATGGTCTCGATCAGCCTGACTGAGCTGCCGGGACTGTATTTTTGTTACTTTAGAAGCGGCAATCAACTTTGATTGCCGCGTCTAAAGGGTTAATAGCACGCGGCACAACGATCTGTGCTGCACGCTATTAGCCCAGGGTCCCGGCTTTCATTAGCCGCCGGGACCGAACCGGTATGACTCTGATCCTTAAAGGGGAACTCCCACCCTAGACATCTTATCCCCTATACAAATGATAGGGGATAAGATATCTGATCGCGGGGGTCCCGCCGCTGGGGACCCCCTCATTATTGCATGCGGCATCCACCTGTGTTCTCACCGGAACCGCTAGAGGGTCTGAGTTGCGACTCCGGGAATGTCAGGACTCCGCCCCCGTGTGATGTCACGCCCGTCCCCTCAATGCAAGTCTATGGGAGGGGGCGTGACGGCCGTTATTATGTATGGTCAGAAATGTAAGAATGTTCCGGGGGCCCCTGGACCTGCAGACAAGGCCATGACGGGGCCCATAATAATGTGATATCATGTAATATGGCGTCTCCCTCTCTCCTAGTGCCCATGCTCTCAGTACAGCCCAAAGGGAAACAGAAAGGCTGCGCCGGCTGCAACCGCAAGATCAAGGACCGCTACCTGCTGAAGGCGCTGGACAAGTACTGGCACGAGGACTGTCTGAAGTGCGCCTGCTGCGACTGCCGCCTGGGGGAGGTCGGCTCCACCCTCTACACCAAGGCCAACCTGATACTGTGCCGCCGAGATTACCTGAGGTGAGAGGCGGGTACAAATGTATGTGTAGGTCACATGGTGATGATGTCATCATTATAAATCCTAAGGTAGTGTACATTAGTGACGTCATTATATTACTATATCAGTGATGTCATACAGGGGGCGGGGCTGTGATCACATGTCATTATATTACTATTATATTATATCAGTGATGTCATACAGGGGGCGGGGCTGTGATCACATGTCATATTACTATTATATTATATCAGTGATGTCATACAGGGGGCGGGGCTGTGATCACATGTCATATTACTATTATATTATATCAGTGATGTCATACAGGGAGCGGAGCTGTGATCACATATCATTATATTACTATATTATATTATATCAGTGATGTCATACAGGGGGCGGGGCTGTGATCACATGTCATTATATTACTATTATATTATATCAGTGATGTCATACAGGGGGCAGGGCTGTGATCACATGTCATTATATTACTATTATATTATATCAGTGATGTCATACAGGGGCGGGGCTGTGATCACATGTCATTATATTACTATTATATCAGTGATGTCATACAGGGGCGGGGCTGTGATCACATGTCATTATATTACTGTATTATATTATATCAGTGATGTCATACAGGGGGCGGGGCTGTGATCACATATCATTATATTACTATTATATCAGTGATGTCATGCAGGGGGCAGGGCTGTGATCACATGTCATTATATTACTATAATATTATATTAGTGATGTCATACAGGGGGCGGGGCTGTGATCACATGTCATTATATTATATTATATCAGTGATGTCATGCAGGGGGAGGGGCTGTGATCACATGTCATATTACTATTATATTATATCAGTGATGTCATACAGGGGGCGGGGCTGTGATCACATGTCATTATATTATATCAATTATGTCATACAGCTATATTCTTGTATATAGGAGGCAGTATTATAGTAGTTATATTCTTGTATATAGGAGGCAGTATTATAGTAGTTATATTCTTGTATATAGGAGCAGTATTATAGTAGTTATATTCTTGTATATAGGAGCAGTATTATAGTAGTTATATTCTTGTATATAGGAGGCAGTATTATAGTAGTTATATTCTTGTATATAGGAGTAGTATTATAGTAGTTATATTCTTGTATATAGGAGACAGTATTATAGTAGTTATATTCTTGTATATAGGAGACAGTATTATAGTAGTTATATTCTTGTATATAGGAGACAGTATTATAGTAGCTATATTCTTGTATATAGGAGCAGTATTATAGTAGTTATATTCTTGTATATAGGAGCAGTATTATAGTAGTTATATTCCTATATATAGGAGCAGTATTATAGTAGTTATATTCTTGTATATAGGAGCAGTATTATAGTAGTTATATTCTTGTATATAGGTGCAGTATTATAGTAGTTATATTATTGTATATAGGAGCAGTATTATAGTAGTTATATATTCTTGTATATAGGAGCAGTATTATAGTAGTTATATATTCTTGTATATAGGAGCAGTATTATAGTAGTTATATTCTTGTATATAGGAGCAGTATTATAGTAGTTATATTCTTGTATATAGGAGCAGTATTATAGTAGTGATATTCTTGTACATAGGAGACAGTATTATAGTAGTTATATTCTTGTATATAGGAGCAGTATTATAGTAGTTATATTCTTGTATATAGGAGCAGTATTATAGTAGTTATATTCTTGTATATAGGGGCAGTATTATAGTAGTTTAATTCTTGTATATAGGAGCAGTATTATAGTAGTTATATTCTTGTATATAGGAGCAGTATTGTAGTAGTTATATTCTTGTATATAGGGGCAGTATTATAGTAGTTATATTCTTGTATATAGGAGCAGTATTATAGTAGTTATATTCTTGTATATAGGAGCAGTATTATAGTAGTTATATTCTTGTATATAGGAGCAGTATTATAGTAGTTATATTCTTGTATATAGGAGCAGTATTATAGTAGTTATATTCTTGTATATAGGAGCAGTATTATAGTAGTTATATTCTTGTATATAGGAGCAGTATTCTAGAAGTTATATTCTTGTATATAGGAGCAGTATTATAGTAGTTATATTCCTGTATATAGGAGCAGTATTATATTAGTTATATTCTTGTATATAGGAACAGTATTATAGTAGTTATATTCTTGTATATAGGAGCAGTATTATAGTATTTATATTCTTGTATATAGGAGCAGTATTATAGTAGTTATATTCTTGTATATAGGAGCAGTATTATAGTAGTTATATTCTTGTATATAGGAGCAGTATTATAGTAGTTATATTCTTGTATATAGGAGCAGTATTATAGTAGTTATATTCTTGTATATAGGAGCAGTATTATAGTAGTTATATTCTTGTATATAGGAGCAGTATTATAGTAGTTATATTCTTGTATATAGGAGCAGTATTATAGTAGTTATATTCTTGTATATAGGAGGCAGTATTATAGTAGTTATATTCTTGTATATAGGAGGCAGTATTATATTAGTTATATTCTTGTATATAGGGGCAGTATTATAGTAGTTATATTCTTGTATATAGGAGCAGTATTATAGTAGTTATAGTCTTGTATATAAAGGCAGTATTATAGTAGTTATATTCTTGTATATAGGAGGCAGTATTATATTAGTTATATTCTTGTATATAGGGGCAGTATTATAGTAGTTATATTCTTGTATATAGGAGCAGTATTATAGTAGTTATAGTCTTGTATATAGGGGCAGTATTATAGTAGTTATATTCTTGTATATAGGAGCAGTATTATATTAGTTATATTCTTGTATATAGGAGGCAGTATTATATTAGTTATATTCTTGTATATAGGAGCAGTATTATAGTAGTTATATTCTTGTATATGGGAGCAGTATTATAGTAGTTATATTCTTGTATATGGGAGCAGTATTATAGTAGTTATATTCTTGTATATAGGAGGCAGTATTATATTAGTTATATTCTTGTATATAGGAGCAGTATTATAGTAGTTATATTCTTGTATATAGGAGGCAGTATTATAGTAGTTATATTCTTGTATATAGGAGTAGTATTATAGTAGTTATATTCTTGTATATAGGAGCAGTATTATAGTAGTTATATTCTTGTATATAGGAGCAGTATTATAGTAGTTATATTCTTGTATATAGGGGCAGTATTATAGTAGTTATATTCTTGTATATAGGGGCAGTATTATATTAGTTATATTCTTGTATATAGGGGCAGTATTATAGTAGTGATATAGTTGACAATGAAGGGGCGGTGAATATTTAACCCTTTGACCTGCGCCAGATGTAATGGTCTCTGTTGTAAATCCTTTGGGTTAGAGGAAACACTTCTATAAACTCCCCCAGTCCGGGCTCCACCACAGAATGGAGCCTTTTTACAATGCAAATAGTGGGGTCTTTTATCCTGTAATCTGGAAAGTGGCCGACACTATTGTATCCATCATGAATAATTCATTATGGACGATGCCACATGGAGCGCGGATTAGAGCTCAGCCGCCCCTCATCCCACAATCACTGCTACCCCCCCAATACTCCAACACTTGTATAGGTACAAACCTTATAGTAGATGTGACCTGCAGTCCTATGTAACACCACAGATAACAGTGATAACTCTGAGTACAGATAATGTATATATGTGACCTGCAGTCCTATGTAACACCACAGATAACACAGTGATAACTCTCTGAGTACAGATAATGTATAGATGTGACCTGCAGTCCTATGTAACACCACAGATAACAGTGATAACTCTCTGAGTACAGATAATGTATAGATGTGACCTGCAGTCCTATGTAACACCACAGATAACAGTGATAACTCTCTGAGTACAGATAATGTATAGATGTGGCCTGCAGTCCTATGTAACACCACAGATAACAGTGATAACTCTCTGAGTACAGATAATGTATAGATGTGACCTGCAGTCCTATGTAACACCACAGATAACACAGTGATAACTCTCTGAGTACAGATAATGTATAGATGTGACCTGCAGTCCTATGTAACACCACAGATAACAGTGATAACTCTCTGAGTACAGATAATATATAGATGTGACCTGCAGTCCTATGTAACACCACAGATAACACAGTGATAACTCTCTGAGTACAGATAATGTATAGATGTGATCTGCAGTCCTATGTAACACCACAGATAACAGTGATATCTCTCTGAGTACAGATAATGTATAGATGTGACCTGCAGTCCTATGTAACACCACAGATAACAGTGATAACTCTCTGAGTACAGATAATGTATAGATGTGACCTGCAGTCCTATGTAACACCACAGATAACAGTGATAACTCTCTGAGTACAGATAATGTATAGATGTGACCTGCAGTCCTATGTAACACCACAGATAACACAGTGATAACTCTCTGAGTACAGATATTGTAGTAGATGTGACCTGCAGTCCTATGTAACACCACAGATAACACAGTGATAACTCTCAGAGTACAGATAATGTATAGATGTGACCTGCAGTCCTATGTAACACCACAGATAACAGTGATAACTCTCTGAGTACAGATAATGTATAGATGTGACCTGCAGTCCTATGTAACACCACAGATAACACAGTGATAACTCTCTGAGTACAGATAATGTATAGATGGGACCTGCAGTCCTATGTAACACCACAGATAACACAGTGATAACTCTCTGAGTACAGATAATGTATAGATGTGACCTGCAGTCCTATGTAACACCACAGATAACAGTGATAACTCTTAGTACAGATAATGTATAGATATGACCTGCAGTCCTATGTAACACCACAGATAACAGTGATAACTCTTAGTACAGATAATGTATAGATGTGACCTGCAGTCCTATGTAACACCACAGATAACAGTGATAACTCTGAGTACAGATAATGTATAGATGTGACCTGCAGTCCTATGTAACACCACAGATAACAGTGATAACTCTCTGAGTACAGATAATGTATAGATGTGACCTGCAGTCCTATGTAACACCACAGATAACACAGTGATAACTCTCTGAGTACAGATAATGTATAGATGTGACCTGCAGTCCTATGTAACACCACAGATAACAGTGATAACTCTGAGTACAGATAATGTATAGATGTGACCTGCAGTCCTATGTAACACCACAGATAACAGTGATAACTCTCTGAGTACAGATAATGTATAGATGTGACCTGCAGTCCTATGTAACACCACAGATAACACAGTGATAACTCTCTGAGTACAGATAATGTATAGATGTGACCTGCAGTCCTATGTAACACCACAGATAACAGTGATAACTCTCTGAGTACAGATAATGTATAGATGTGACCTGCAGTCCTATGTAACACCACAGATCACACAGTGATAACTCTCTGAGTACAGATAATGTATAGATGTGACCTGCAGTCCTATGTAACACCACAGATCACACAGTGATAACTGTCTGAGTACAGATAATGTATAGATGTGACATGCAGTCCTATGTAACACCACAGATAACACAGTGATAATTCTCTGAGTACAGATACTGTATAGATGTCACCTGCAGTCCTATGTAACACCACAGATAACAGTGATAACTCTCTGAGTACAGATAATGTATAGATGTGACCTGCAGTCCTATGTAACACCACAGATAACAGTGATAACTCTCTGAGTACAGATAATGTATAGATGTGACCTGCAGTCCTATGTAACACCACAGATAACAGTGATAACTCTCTGAGTACAGATAATGTATAGATGTGACCTGCAGTCCTATGTAACACCACAGATAACAGTGATAACTCTCTGAGTACAGATAATGTATAGATGTGACCTGCAGTCCTATGTAACACCACAGATAACAGTGATAACTCTGAGTACAGATAAT
The DNA here is from genome assembly GCF_029499605.1 of Hyla sarda. Classification (NCBI taxonomy): domain Eukaryota; kingdom Metazoa; phylum Chordata; class Amphibia; order Anura; family Hylidae; genus Hyla; species Hyla sarda. Next base: position 170,708 of record NW_026610675.1, read on the forward strand.
GTATAGATGTGACCTGCAGTCCTATGTAACACCACAGATAACACAGTGATAACTCTCTGAGTACAGATAATGTATAGATGTGACCTGCAGTCCTATGTAACACCACAGATAACAGTGATAACTCTCTGAGTACAGATAATGTATAGATGGGACCTGCAGTCCTATGTAACACCACAGATAACACAGTGATAACTCTCTGAGTACAGATAATGTATAGATGTGACCTGCAGTCCTATGTAACACCACAGATAACAGTGATAACTCTCTGAGTACAGATAATGTATAGATGTGACCTGCAGTCCTATGTAACACCACAGATAACAGTGATAACTCTCTGAGTACAGATAATGTATAGATGTGACCTGCAGTCCTATGTAACACCACAGATAACACAGTGATAACTCTCTGAGTACAGATAATGTATAGATGTGACCTGCAGTCCTATGTAACACCACAGATAACACAATGATAAGTCTCTGAGTACAGATAATGTAGTAGATGTCACCTGCAGTCCTATGTAACACCACAGATAACACAGTGATAACTCTCTGAGTACAGATAATGTATAGATGTGACCTGCAGTCCTATGTAACACCACAGATAACAGTGATAACTCTCTGAGTACAGATAATGTATAGATGTGACCTGCAGTCCTATGTAACACCACAGATAACAGTGATAACTCTCTGAGTACAGATAATGTATAGATGTGACCTGCAGTCCTATGTAACACCACAGATAACAGTGATAACTCTCTGAGTACAGATAATGTATAGATGTGACCTGCAGTCCTATGTAACACCACAGATAACAGTGATAACTCTCTGAGTACAGATAATGTATAGATGTGACCTGCAGTCCTATGTAACACCACAGATAACACAGTGATAACTCTCTGAGTACAGATAATGTATAGATGTGACCTGCAGTCCTATGTAACACCACAGATAACAGTGATAACTCTCTGAGTACAGATAATGTATAGATGTGACCTGCAGTCCTATGTAACACCACAGATAACACAGTGATAACTCTCTGAGTACAGATAATGTATAGATGTGACCTGCAGTCCTATGTAACACCACAGATAACAGTGATATCTCTCTGAGTACAGATAATGTATAGATGTGACCTGCAGTCCTATGTAACACCACAGATAACACAGTGATATCTCTCTGAGTACAGATAATGTATAGAAGAGACCTGCAGTCCTATGTAACACCACAGATAATGTATAGATGTGACCTGCAGTCCTATGTAACACCACAGATAACACAGTGATAACTCTCTGAGTACAGATAATGTATAGATGTGACCTGCAGTCCTATGTAACACCACAGATAACACAGTGATAACTCTCTGAGTACAGATAATGTATAGATGTGACCTGCAGTCCTATGTAACACCACAGATAACACAGTGATAACTCTCTGAGTACAGATAATGTATAGATGTGACCTGCAGTCCTATGTAACACCACAGATAACACAGTGATAACTCTGAGTACAGATAATGTATAGATGTGACCTGCAGTCCTATGTAACACCACAGATAACACAGTGATAACTCTCTGAGTACAGATACTGTAGAGATGTCACCTGCAGTCCTATGTAACACCACAGATAACAGTGATAACTCTCTGAGTACAGATAATGTATAGATGTGACCTGCAGTCCTATGTAACACCACAGATAACACAGTGATAACTCTGAGTACAGATAATGTATAGATGTGACCTGCAGTCCTATGTAACACCACAGATAACACAGTGATAACTCTCTGAGTACAGATAATGTATAGATGTGACCTGCAGTCCTATGTAACACCACAGATAACAGTGATAACTCTCTGAGTACAGATAATGTATAGATGTGACCTGCAGTCCTATGTAACACCACAGATAACACAGTGATAACTCTCTGAGTACAGATAATGTATAGATGTGACCTGCAGTCCTATGTAACACCACAGATAACACAGTGATATCTCTCTGAGTACAGATAATGTATAGATGTGACCTGCAGTCCTATGTAACACCACAGATAACAGTGATAACTCTGAGTACAGATAATGTATAGATGTGACCTGCAGTCCTATGTAACACCACAGATAACACAGTGATAACTCTCTGAGTACAGATAATGTATAGATGTGACCTGCAGTCCTATGTAACACCACAGATAACACAGTGATAACTCTCTGAGTACAGATAATGTATAGATGTGACCTGCAGTCCTATGTAACACCACAGATAACACAGTGATAACTCTGAGTACAGATAATGTATAGATGTGACCTGCAGTCCTATGTAACACCACAGATAACACAGTGATAACTCTCTGAGTACAGATACTGTAGAGATGTCACCTGCAGTCCTATGTAACACCACAGATAACAGTGATAACTCTCTGAGTACAGATAATGTATAGATGTGACCTGCAGTCCTATGTAACACCACAGATAACACAGTGATAACTCTGAGTACAGATAATGTATAGATGTGACCTGCAGTCCTATGTAACACCACAGATAACACAGTGATAACTCTCTGAGTACAGATAATGTATAGATGTGACCTGCAGTCCTATGTAACACCACAGATAACAGTGATAACTCTCTGAGTACAGATAATGTATAGATGTGACCTGCAGTCCTATGTAACACCACAGATAACACAGTGATAACTCTCTGAGTACAGATAATGTATAGATGTGACCTGCAGTCCTATGTAACACCACAGATAACACAGTGATATCTCTCTGAGTACAGATAATGTATAGATGTGACCTGCAGTCCTATGTAACACCACAGATAACAGTGATAACTCTGAGTACAGATAATGTATAGATGTGACCTGCAGTCCTATGTAACACCACAGATAACACAGTGATAACTCTCTGAGTAAAGATAATGTATAGATGTGACCTGCAGTCCTATGTAACACCACAGATAACAGTGATAACTCTCTGAGTACAGATAATGTATAGATGTGACCTGCAGTCCTATGTAACACCACAGATAACACAGTGATATCTCTCTGAGTACAGATAATGTATAGATGTGTCCTGCAGTCCTATGTAACACCACAGATAACACAGTGATAACTCTCTGAGTACAGATAATGTATAGATGTGACCTGCAGTCCTATGTAACACCACAGATAACACAGTGATATCTCTCTGAGTACAGATAATGTATAGATGTGACCTGCAGTCCTATGTAACACCACAGATAACACAGTGATATCTCTCTGAGTACAGATAATGTATAGATGTGTCCTGCAGTCCTATGTAACACCACAGATAACACAGTGATAACTCTCTGAGTACAGATAATGTATAGATGTGACCTGCAGTCCTATGTAACACCACAGATAACAGTGATAACTCTCTGAGTACAGATAATGTATAGATGTTACCTGCAGTCCTATGTAACACCACAGATAACACAGTGATATCTCTCTGAGTACAGATAATGTATAGATGTGACCTGCAGTCCTATGTAACACCACAGATAACACAGTGATATCTCTCTGAGTACAGATAATGTATAGATGTGTCCTGCAGTCCTATGTAACACCACAGATAACACAGTGATAACTCTCTGAGTACAGATAATGTATAGATGTGACCTGCAGTCCTATGTAACACCACAGATAACACAGTGATATCTCTCTGAGTACAGATAATGTATAGATGTGACCTGCAGTCCTATGTAACACCACAGATAACACAGTGATAACTCTCTGAGTACAGATAATGTATAGATGTGACCTGCAGTCCTATGTAACACCACAGATAACACAGTGATAACTCTCTGAGTAAAGATAATGTATAGATGTGACCTGCAGTCCTATGTAACACCACAGATAACACAGTGATAACTCTCTGAGTACAGATAATGTATAGATGTGACCTGCAGTCCTATGTAACACCACAGATAACACAGTGATAACTCTCTGAGTACAGATAATGTATAGATGTGACCTGCAGTCCTATGTAACACCACAGATAATGTATAGATGTGACCTGCAGTCCTATGTAACACCACAGATAACAGTGATAACTCTCTGAGTACAGATAATGTATAGATGTGACCTGCAGTCCTATGTAACACCCCAGACCTGCAGGATGCCTTTGGCTGTCCGGGCATGCTGGGAGTTGTAGTAGTGAACTTCCATTGCTTCCTCTAGAACCCTTCCTTTTTTACTCCCCCTTCTTCCTGCGCCATTCTTCACAGATGACCCCATTGTGCACCTGCTGCCGTATTATTGACGTTATACCGTGGCGGTGGCGGCGGATCGGCTGCCGGACATGACAAGCGGCTTGGCGCTTCTTAGTTACCTCCTAATAGAACGACATATCATCTCTACAGCGTTCAGCGTTCTGGCTCAAGGATGCGGCGCGGCGTCGTAGATGGCGGTCTGCGCTCGCTCATATTTCCAGGCAGATACCGTACGTTATTACCGGTAATTACAGAAGACAAATGGCGCCAAGGTCGCGGCACTGAATCTTCCGTATGGAGTCCGCGCAATCACTGATACTTATGTTTCTTCTTTAGCCTCGCGATCTCGCGATCCGTAATAGCAAAAATGAAACCCAGCAGACCGCGCCGGGCGCCATTAGTCATCGCGAGGGTTAAATCGAAGAATCAAACATTTATTGTAAAATCTGTTCAGTCAGGATCGGGCAACACATTGTGTTTTTACCTCTGCCAAGCTGCACTCACTATTCTGCTGTTACATCATGTCTTATCCTCCAGAGCTGCACTCACTATTCTGCTGTTACATCCTGTCTTATCCTCCAGAGCTGCACTCACTATTCTGCTGTTACATCATGTCTTATCCTCCAGAGCTGCACTCACTATTCTGCTGTTACATCCTGTAAATCTTTTATTAGAAAAATATAAATCATAACAAAACATAAACCAGCACAACTTTGCCATAACGGAAAACAACAACATGAAATAACATAAACCCAAACTTTACATTCAAATAAAAGAACAAAAATCCTGCCTAACCGGCCAGCCCAGCTTTCCTACTAGGACTAGAAATATTATAATTACACCTTTCATAGCCAAACAACACACTCATAAGAAACATAAAAAATAGCACTATTTCGCTTTAACTCAAAACACCCAAACTCGGGAAAAATCATACATAGAAAACACAACAAGCACTCACACTGCACACCATGTTTTTTTTTTTTTTTTTTTTTTTATAATAATATTAATAATAATAATAATAATAATAACACTATACCACACTCACACATGCACACATATATATCCATATATTAACTACATTTAACCAAGAAACCAAAAATAAATAAATAAATAAATTAAATTCAACTCAAAATACCCAAACTCGGGAAAATATCTCAGAAAACACAATACACACATGGGACACACATCTTTACTACATATATAAACCAAAGAAAATAAATCCACAACGGGATACTAAAGAAACATTACTACAAAAACAAAACTGGTTCGACTGCCATGTCTATCTCTACTATAAATACTATATACTTAAAAAACATACATTATACATACTATATACATAACTAACTATATACACTACTATGTACAATACTATACACAAACTATATACACCTATAAATAAATAGAAAACACACCTACAAATATAAAAGAACATTCTACACTAAACTGACCCTTCACCCACACCACCCGCCCTCCTGTACATGGGTCAGAGTTTTTTCCATACAGTTCATAGTCCTCAATGTCCAGTCCACAACTGACCCATGCCAGGTCCACCAAAAGAAAAGACCACCACCACCCACAAATATACCCTCCCAACCTAGAACTCCTCCCAACCAACTTAACCATAACCAGCTTTAACATACATAAGCAAACAATACAACCCACTTTAGGCCCAAGTTCGGTGCCTGTAAGCCCTTCATAACCTTAACATCTGAAAACAAAACAAAAAGCTATGGTGCACATGCATTAGCCCACCACCAGGAAGAAGGATGGCAATCCTGATACATACAAAATGTATATTCTTTCCCTAACTGCACCCTACCTCTCACCCTACCATTATCCCTAAAGATAAACTGACCCTACTATCACCCTAACCCTGTCCCTGCATCACTGTCCCTAACAAAAACAAGGGTACTCTACCCAAAAGGTCTAGCTAGTACCTAGGGCACATCAAAAGAAAACCCTCTCCATAGGAGAGAAGCCCTACTGGTACCAAGACTGCCATACTCCAAAGACCTGATCTTCCCGAGGTCACCGGTGATGTTCCTACAGACCTCCACCTCGGAGAGGACTTTCCGCTGTGTAGACACTAAACACCGTGCATTCCACGTGTAGTACCTAACCACTAAGCTGACTAAAAACAAAGTGCCCCGATCTCGGCCACCCAGGTTCCTGAATGCCCCATAAGCCCACTCTGGATAGGTAAGGCCGGCAAGTTGACTCCAGCAGATGGAAGCGCCCACCCGGTTGTAGACCCTTATATTAAAGGGACAATGAAGCAGGAAATGGTCCATGCTTTCTAGCATGTCCCCGCACTCTTCTCGGGGACATCCCCGGTCATCAGATCTCCTGCACTTCAAATTGTCCCTCACATATAACTTCCCCTGAAAGCAGCGCCAGGCCAAGTCCCAAAACTTCTGAGGGATCCTTTTCATATTTAAGAGATACAACCCCACCCTCAGATCCCGACCTGGGCAGTCCCTGAGCGCCAGAGGCTTCTGGAAGTGGGTCAACAGAACCCGTTTGTCAAGGAACTGCCTTGACTGGGTCCTGATCTCCCACACTCCCAGACCCCACCGACGTATCGCCTTCAGAGTCGGGGTAGCATAAGCCGGAAGATGCCCATGGGGCGTACGGAGGTCCTTCACTTGCCCTCCTGTCTCCCATTCCTGGAAGAAAGGCCGAAACCATTCCCTGCAGGAGAGTACCCACGGAGGAGCCCTCTCTGACCAGAGGTTTGAGATGTTGGCTTTCAAGAAGGTGTTTGTTAAGAACACCACAGGGTTTACCATAGATAAACCCCCTAGTCTCCTCGTGCGGTACGTAACCTCTCTCTTGACTAGGTTCATCCTGTTCCCCCATAACAGTTGGAAAAACAGGCTGTAGACCCTAGTGTAGTAAGCCTCTGGCAAGATACATACACTGCCCAGATAGATAAACAAGGGGAGCAGGTATGATTTGATCAGGTGTACCCTTTCCCTGAGGGTCATAGACCAACCCTTCCACTGATCCACCCTATGAGTGGCATCCTGTAGCTTACCGTCCCAGTTTTTGGTGGGATAATCATCCTGGCCGAATGTGATGCCCAGAATTTTTGCTGAGTCTTGGGGCCCTGGGAGGGTGTCCGGGAGATCAAAAGTGGGATCTCCCCCTCCCAGCCAGAGACTTTCACACTTATCCCGGTTGATCTTAGACCCGGATGCCTCCGAGTAGCGTTCCACCTCCGACATCACCACCTCGACCTCCTCTCTCGAGGACACGAAAATGGTGACATCATCAGCGTACGCCACCACTCTCTGGGCGACATCCAGCTCCGCCAGACTCATCCCGACTCCCGCCAACGGCTCACAATCTACCCTCCGGACGAAGGGATCGATTGCGAACACGTATAAAAGCGGGCTCAAAGGACAACCCTGACGGACTCCAGACCCCACCTCAAAAGAGCGGCCAGACCAACCGTTCACCAGCGGGAAACTCTCTGCCCCTGCATATAAGGTCTTAAGCCAATTAATAAAAGCACACGGTAAGCCATATCTCAGGAGGACGGACCAGAGGTACTCGTGGTTCACCCGATCAAATGCTTTGGCCTGATCCAGGGACAGCAAGTACCCCTTCCAGAGACCTGCACTACTCCGCTCCACTGCCTCCCGGACACCGAGAACAGCACTTAATGTGCTTCGGCCTGGAACAGAGCAGTGCTGGGCCCCCGAAAGGAGCCGGGGTGCAAACTTCACCAGCCGATTAAACAGTATCTTGGCCAGAAGCTTCCTGTCCGTATTGAGAAGAGCTATGGGCCTCCAATTCTCAATACGGCTGGGATCTTTACCCTTTGAGAGAAGAATCAGGGCTGACCTCCTCATTGACTTCGGCAGAGTGCCCGAGGAGAGACACTCATTGAATACCTCAGTCAAGAGGGGAGCTAAAGACTCCTTAAAGGTCTTGTACCACTCGGATGTTAAGCCATCCGGACCTGGTGACTTCTTGGGGGCAAGCCCCTCAATCGCCAGTCTCACTTCCTCTTCCCTGATTTTTTCTGCCAAAACATCAAGAGAGGGGTCTACCCCTGGCTCAGGAATGGTTTCAGCCAGGAAAGCCGACATCCCGTCTCGATCTAGATCCTTCCTTCCCAAGAGGTGTGAGTAGAAGGATCTGACGACCTCCAAGATCCCTGATCTGGACCGATTCAGAGATCCCGTACTATCAATCAGTCCTGAAATGACTTTACTACTCACTGACATCTTACAGTTTCTGTAAGGGTCGGGCGAGCGGTACTTCCCGAAATCCCTCTCAAAAACCAAAGATGCGTGCCTATCGTACTGACACCTCATCAGCAAGGACTTCACTCTGGAGATATCCTCCCGGCTACCTCCAGTCGAGACGAGAAGCTCGAGTTTCCTCCTCAGTCCCTGATACAGGCGATACCTATTCAGGGACCTGAGGCTCGAGAGCTGGCGGAAGAACCCCGCAACCCGCTTCTTGAACATCTCCCACCACTCTGACTTACTACTACATAGGCCCAGTAAAGGTACCTGACTCTGAAGAAAATCCTCAAAGGACTGTCTTACCTCCGCTTCCTCCAGGAGGGACGAATTCAGCTTCCAATAACCTTTACCCATCCGAGGGGTCTCTGAAACATTCAAGGAAAACAAAATCATACAGTGATCGGAGAACTCCACCTCAACCACGGACACTGCGGAAGAGACAGCTTCCTCCTTCAAATAAAACCTGTCTATTCTAGACCTGCAGCTACCTCGATGATAGGTGAAACCCGCGTGGCCTGAGGGGCTCCGGATGTGGGCGTCCTCTAGGCGAGCTTCCCTAACTATACTATTGAGAGCTATGCTATCATAAGCCAACCGATCATTGGAGCCTCTCCTATCTTGGGATCTCGTGACAGTATTGAAATCCCCTCCAAAGATCACCTGTCGGCTTGTAAAAAGAAAGGGCTTAATCCTCATAAAGAGATCTTTTCGTCCCCACTTGGTTTGTGGGGCGTAGATGTTAATGAGCCGGAGCTCCTGTCCCTTCATGAGGACATCTAAGATCAGGCACCTCCCCATTTCTAACTCAATAACCCGTCTGCATTCAACAGGAGCGGTAAAAAGGACCGCCACCCCACTATACGGCTCAGCCGCAAGAGACCAGTGGGAGGGGCCGCGCCTCCACTCTCTCCTGGCTTTTACCAGAGAGGCAAGATCTGACAACCTGGTCTCCTGCAGATACAAAATATCGGCTTCAACACGGCCGAGAAAATCAAAGGCTGCGAATCTAGCCGTATCAGACTTTATGCTGGCACAGTTAATAGATGCCAGCGTCAATGGGGTGAGTGCCGCCATCATGGGTGATTGAGTTAGATAGCCCTAACCCCCTCATTTCTGTTTTTTCTTTACCCCCTCATCCCCGGAAGAGGAGGCTTCTTTCTCTTTAAACCTTTTTTTGGACTCAGACTGGTCCATTTTTAAATCGCCATCTCCGCCTGGCTCTGGTTTGGCCCCATCCCCTGAGGAAATTGCCCCATGTGGACAGGGCCCAGTTCCCCCTGGAGGCTCCCCCACTTCAGGCACCCCATCCTTGACCCCCCCCTCCATGGAGGGGGAGGAGATGTCTTCAAGGACAGAGTACCGGTTAGACAGATCAATCAGAGGGGGGGCAGGTAAGCTTCCGCTTGGGACCTGGTCCGTAGCACGGGGACTAGAGGGCTCTGACCTCTTCTTTCTCCCTTTACTGCCCTTCTTTTTTGGCCTCTCTTCACCCTCCTCATCCACACTTTCACAGTGGGAGGAATCGGAAAGATCGGCCTTGCTGCCCTCTTCTTTACAGATTCTCCCCATTTCCTCATCCAGCACATTCTCCTCCAGGGCCTCAGCAGTTTCAGGACTAACCTCTGGAGCAGGGTCAGAAGCTACCCCTGCCACATGGGAACTCTCCAGCTCCCTGCTCCTTCTCCGATTAGCCTCCCGCCTCAGCTTGGCGGGACTTTTCCTCTTCACTGACCCTGTTGCACCTTCACCCGCACTCGTGCCCTCCCCAGCTGAAGCAACATTACTGCTGTCTCCAGCCAAGGTGACCGTCGCACGGGCAAAGGCGCTAGGACAACGGCTGAAAGGGTGTCCTAAGACACCACACAGATGACACCGGATCTGCCTACAGGATGCGGCAAGATGACCTACCCCACCACACAGAGCACAGACCTGCACAGTACAGGCTGCGCTAAAGTGGGTGGGGCTGCCGCACCTGTGACAGACCTTGGGCTGCCCCTGGTAGAAAATTTGGATTCTGTCTCTCCCTAGAAAAGCAGCTGATGGGATGTGGGCAACAGTGCTCCCCGAACGCTTCAGTTTGACGGAAAACGTCCAGGCCCCAGACCAGATCCCATGTTCGTCATAGTTCTTTTTTGGCATGTCCGTCACATCCCCATATCGACTGAGCCAGGTCATGATGTCATAGCAAGATAGTGACTCGTTACGTGTCAATACGGTCACTTTCTTGGTCAAATTCTGACGGGATATCGCCTTTACGGCAAAATCCCGCCAGCCGGGCTCGTTTTTCACCACCTCATAGTTCGACCAGAAGAGTTCAAGACCCTCCGGCCGAACAAAGCTGATGTCAAACTCAGAAGTAGCGTAGGGGTGGATCAGGGCAAAGATGTCACTTGCCCTGAATTCCATTTGGAGGAGGAGCTCAACCACCTTACCCCGTGGCGGACACGCATCTTCGCCCCTCCACACTAAACGGACCACATTCCTACGGCCACTTTCCTGCCCGGATGTCGGGAGGGACCAGACCACCTCCCCGTTTTGTTCTCGGAATGCGCCTAAGCCATGTCTTTCTATCCAAAAAGACAGGTCAACCTCACCCCTCCCCTCTACATGGATTGACCTGTCTCCCCTACGTAGAGCCTCCAGTAGGCGCTGTTGCAAGTGACCACCAGAGCCAGACGGAGATGGGGATCCCCCTGATCCCCCGGCAGTGACGCTGGCATAGCTTCTGGGAGAAGCAGCCACTACCGGGGGGGCAGTCGAACCAGAACCTGATCCAGACCCCAGACCAGCACCCTTATTCTTAACAGAGGTGTCTGCCACCAATCCTCTCTCTGGCATTCCACTACCACCCCTCTCTTGCGCTCCACTACCACCCCTTTCTTGCGCTCCACTACCACCCCTCTCTTGCGCTCCACTACCACCCCTCTCTTGCGCTCCACTACCACCCCTCTCTTGCACTCCACTTGCACCCCTCTCTTGCACTCCACTTGCACCCCTCTCTTGCACCCCACAAGTTCCCCCCTCATCCACACTGCTACCACAACTCCTCCCATGCACACTATAACTCACATTCTGCACATTACCATTTTTAGTCACATTTTTTCCCTCACTTTCACTGTTGCCTACACTCTCCCTTGATGTATTAGAGGCCGGGCTGGCTTGGTCTATAGCTCCGTGTACAAGGGTTGCTGGCTTAAGGATCAGCGCTGCACAGCTCCTCCGTTCAGTCTTCTGGGGCACGGACACAGGCTCCGCCCCCTCGCACGGCGCCATAGATTTTGGCGGGAGCTGTCCCACCGGATGCACTCCCGCCCCGCTTACTGCAGCTGACGGGCGCAGAACCTCCCCCTTCACAGGGGAGAGTCCCGACGCGCCAGAACTGGTACCAACTGAGTAACCTAGGGGACCGCCCCCTGAACCAACAAGGTCCGGCACCCGGACACTCCCCCCCCTCACAGGGGAGTGCCCCGCGGTGCCAGGACCTATACTGCCAGCTTCAATCGGGGGACCGCCCCCCAAATTGGTAAATCTGCCGCTATTTTCTGGTGCCTGGACACCCTCCCCCCTCACAGGAGGGTGCCCTTTTTTTTCTATAGCACCCGCGGCCATTTTGGGTGCACTACTGTATCCCCCATGCTGGCCCCGCTCCACTACAGAAACGGGGTCTGGCAGATTGGGGGACCCAGCACCCTGAACCGACTTTTCAGCCGACCCAGGCTGCTGGAAGGGAGCAAAGACAAACTTCACTGCCTGTGTCTTCTTCCTCTTCTTGCCCTTCGCTTTTTTCTTCTCCTCTGGGCCCAAATCATCCCCGAAAGAAAAATTTTCTAGACGAGTGGGGGACTCCTGCATAACAATTGCCCGCAGGAGACCCCCATCTGCCAAGCCGCTGCAATCACTACAGTCACTGCCATCCTCATCATCCTCACTGGAGGGAGGTAAGGCCACCTGAGCCGGGTTTATGTAGTCCTCACTGAGGGTAAGTGGGGGGTCTGGGGTAACAGTGGTGGTGGTACAAACAGAACCCGTGTCCATATCCCCCTCACTCACATCCCCCCCCTCACCTCCCTCCATCTCCTCCTCCTCCTCACTCTCATCTTGGTGACTTTCTTTTTCTGAACCTCTGGAGACCCCCTTTTTGGGGAACCTCTCTTCATTAAGTATCTTCTCACTGAAGAAGCCGGCTCCAGCCACAATGTCCGCTCTCAGCTGCACAATCTCCTCCACCTCTTTCTTTAGTGTTCTCACCTTTGCAGTGAATGCTGCTCTCTTGCCCTTGGCTGCTGTATCCGCCTGGTAAGTTGTAAACTTTATGTCTTCTCTTAGACCACGAAGCTGTTTCCCAAGCTGCTCATATTGGGCCATCTTTGCCTGGATTCTTGAACCAAAAGTCTCCAGGGATTCCCTTGGCCCCTTGACCCCCCATTGCTGGGGTTCTGAGGAGCCTGAGGTAGAAGCCTTCACTCCACTCCTCTGCCTGGATGAGCTTCTTTTCCCAGAGGAACACTTGCTGGAAGCCTTGCAGCTCCCAGCTGGGGATGGGGGAGGGGGCCCCACATGGCGATGGGCCCTGGTGGATCGTCTCACCCCATCCTGGCTGCTGGCCGTCGCATTTTCCTTTGCACCCCCCGTCGGCCGGGTACGGGGAGTGCAAGATGAAGCCTCCTGGGGCTCCATAGCAGGAAAACCCTCTACCCAGGTATCTGCCACACACCTGGGGAGGGGCGGATGGAAATCACTGCTTCACTGGAAGACTCAGGAGCTCAGCAGAACACAACCTCTCTCCAGAGCTGTACTCACTATTCTGCTGTTACATCATGTCTTATCTTCCAGAGCTGCACTCACTATTCTGCTGTTACATCATGTCTTATCTTCCAGAGCTGCACTCACTATTCTGCTGTTACATCCTGTCTTATCCTCCAGAGCTGCACTCACTATTCTGCTGTTACATCCTGTATTATCCTCCAGAGCTGCACTCACTATTCTGCTGTTACATCATGTCTTATCCCCCAGAGCTGCATTCACTATTCTGCTGTTACATCATGTCTTATCCTCCAGAGCTGCACTCACTATTCTGCTGTTACCTCATGTCTTATCCTCCAGAGCTGCACTCACTATTCTGCTGTTACATCATGTCTTATCCTCCAGAGCTGCACTCACTATTCTGCTGTTACATCATGTCTTATCTTCCAGAGCTGCACTCACTATTCTGCTGTTACATCCTGTCTTATCCTCCAGAGCTGCACTCACTATTCTGCTGTTACATCATGTCTTATCCTCCAGAGCTGCACTCACTATTCTGCTGTTACATCATGTCTTATCCTCCAGAGCTGCACTCACTATTCTGCTGTTCCTCCATATGTTATGTAGATGTGATGCTGGGTTCCCCCATATGTTTTGTAGAGGTGATGCTGGGTCCCCCCTTATGTTTTTTAGAGGTGATGCTGGGTTCCCTCATGTGTTATGTAGAAGTGATGCTGGGTTCCCCCTTATGTTTTGTAGAGGTAATGCTGGGTTCCACCATATGTTAGAGAGGTGATGCTGGTTCCCCCATATGTTATGTAGAGGTGATGCTGGGTTCCCCCATATGTTATGTAGAGGTGATGCTGGGTTCCCCCATATGTTATGTAGAGGTGATGCTGGGTTCCTCCATATGTTATATAGATGTGATGCTGGGTTCCCCAATATGTTATGTAGATGTTATGAGGGGTTCTTCCATATGTTTTGTAGATGTGATGCTGGGTTCCACCATATGTTAGTGAGAGGTGATGCTGGTTTCCCCCATATGTTATGTAGATGTTATGAGGGGTTCTTCCATATGTTATGTAGATGTGATGCTGGGTTCCCCTTTATGTTTTGTAGAGGTGTTGCTGGGTTCCCCCTTATGTTATGTAGATGTTATGCTGGGTTCCTCCATATGTCATATAGATGTTGAAGGGTACAAGAGTCTTGATAGAATAATACAGATCTGTAATCTTGTATGATGTGTATCATAATTCTGTAATCTTGTATGATGTATATCTTAATTCTGCCTTTTGTAACCGCAAGGCTCGTACCGTACTTCTCGTTTTCTCAACTGCTGATTCCTAACTGTTGTGCACGTACATCCTGTTCTTGTGTTCTGCTGACTTGTAACTATTAAGCAACATGGTATATATATATGAACGTTGGCAAATAGTAAAACAGAGCGTACTTAGACGGCATCTTGTGTGCATGTATTTTTTTCACACCTGATAAGACGCTCTCCTGGCCAGTACAAGCCTTAAGCCAAATTGGACCTAGTACCAGGGGTACAGAAAAGACAGAGAACCAGTACCAGGGGTACTGAGTAGATTATTCAGCAATACCTTTCAGATGTGATGCTGGGTTCCCCCTTATGTTTTGTAGAGGTGATGCTGGGTTCCCCCATATGTTATGTAGATGTGATGCTGGGTTCCCCCTTATGTTTTGTAGAGGTGATGCTGGGTTGCCCCTTATGTTTTGTAGATGTGATGCTGGGTTCCCCCTTATGTTTTGTAGATGTGATGCTGGGTTCCCCCTTATGTTTTGTAGATGTGATGCTGGGTTCCCCCTTATGTTTTGTAGATGTTCCTCCCTGGTGACTCCCAGTTCTGTCTCCTCTTTAGACTCTTCGGAACCACCGGAAACTGCGCGGCGTGTAGTAAACTGATCCCGGCCTTCGAGATGGTGATGAGAGCGCGAGACAACGTCTACCACCTGGACTGCTTCGCCTGCCAGCTCTGCAACCAGAGGTGAGGGCACGTGCTCAGCGACAACATACGCATTTCTAATTGTTATCGCAAATATATTCCGCTCATCACTAGTGAGGACCCCGCAGAGCATTACACCTCTGACCTCTCTACAGATCTGCAGAACATCGCTCTGTCCTCTCTACCTCCTCATACATAGTGATATATCCTGCAGATTATTACACCTCTGACCTCTCTACAGATCTGCAGAACATCGCTCTGTCCTCTCTACCTCCTGATACATAGTGATATATCCTGCAGATTATTACACCTCTGACCTCTATACAGATCTGCAGAACATCGCTCTGTCCTCTCTACCTCCTGATACATAGTGATATATCCTGCAGATTATTACATCTCTGACCTCTCTACAGATCTGCAGAACATCGCTCTGTCCTCTCTACCTCCTGATACATAGTGATATATCCTGCAGATTATTACACCTCTGACCTCTATACAGATCTGCAGAACATTGCTCTGTCCTCTCTACCTCCTGATACATAGTGATATATCCTGCAGATTATTACACCTCTGACCTCTCTACAGATCTGCAGAACATCGCTCTGTCCTCTCTACCTCCTGATGCATAGTGATATATCCTGCAGATTATTACACCTCTGACCTCTCTACAGATCTGCAGAACATCGCTCTGTCCTCTCTACCTCCTGATACATAGTGATATATCCTGCAGATTATTACACCTCTGACCTCTCTACAGATCTGCAGAACATCTCTCTGTCCTCTCTACCTCCTGATACAAAGTGATATATCCTGCAGATTATTACATCTCTGACCTCTCTACACATCTGCAGAACATCGCTCTGTCCTCTCTACCTCCTGATACATAGTGATATATCCTGCAGATTATTACACCTCTGACCTCTCTACAGATCTGCAGAACATCGCTCTGTCCTCTCTACCTCCTGATACATAGTGATATATCCTGCAGATTATTACACCTCTGACCTCTCTACAGATCTGCAGAACATCTCTCCGCCCTCTCTACCTCCTGATACATAGTGATATATCCTGCAGATTATTACACCTCTGACCTCTCTACAGATCTGCAGAACATCGCTCTGTCCTCTCTACCTCCTAATACATAGTGATATATCCTGCAGATTATTACACCTCTGACCTATCTACAGATCTGCAGAACATCACTCTGTCCTCTCTACCTCCTGATACATAGTGATATATCCTGCAGATTATTACACCTCTCACCTCTACAGATCTGCAGAACATCGCTCTGTCCTCTCTACCTCCTGATACATAGAGATATATCCTGCAGATTATTACATCTCTGACCTCTCTACAGATCTGCAGAACATCGCTCTGTCCTCTCTACCTCCTGATACATAGAGATATATCCTGCAGATTATTACATCTCTGACCTCTCTACAGATCTGCAGAACATCGCTCTGTCCTCTCTACCTCCTGATACATAGTGATATATCCTGCAGATTATTACACCACTGACCTCTCTACAGATCTGCAGAACATCGCTCTGTCCTCTCTACCTCCTGATACATAGAGATATATCCTGCAGATTATTACATCTCTGACCTCTCTACAGATCTGCAGAACATCGCTCTGTCCTCTCTACCTCCTGATACATAGTGATATATCCTGCAGATTATTACACCACTGACCTCTCTACAGATCTGCAGAACATCGCTCTGTCCTCTCTACCTCCTGATACATAGAGATATATCCTGCAGATTATTACATCTCTGACCTCTCTACAGATCTGCAGAACATCGCTCTGTCCTCTCCTCCTCCTGATACATAGTGATATATACTACAGATTATTACACCTCTGACCTCTATACAGATCTGCAGAACATCGCTCTGTCCTCTCTACCTCCTGATACATAGTGATATATCCTGCAGATTATTACACCACTGACCTCTCTACAGATCTGCAGAACATCGCTCTGTCCTCTCTACCTCCTGATACATAGTGATATATCCTGCAGATTATTACACCTCTGACCTCTACAGATCTGCAGAACATCGCTCTGTCCTCTCTACCTCCTGATACATAGTGATATATCCTGCAGATTATTACACCTCTCACCTCTACAGATCTGCAGAACATCGCTCTGTCCTCTCTACCTCCTGATACATAGAGATATATCCTGCAGATTATTACATCTCTGACCTCTCTACAGATCTGCAGAACATCGCTCTGTCCTCTCTACCTCCTGATACATAGAGATATATCCTGCAGATTATTACATCTCTGACCTCTCTACAGATCTGCAGAACATCGCTCTGTCCTCTCCTCCTCTTGATACATAGTGATATATCCTGCAGATTATTACACCACTGACCTCTCTACAGATCTGCAGAACATTGCTCTGTCCTCTCTACCTCCTGATACATAGTGATATATCCTGCAGATTATTACACCTCTGACCTCTCTACAGATCTGCAGAACATCGCTCTGTCCTCTCTACCTCCTAATACATAGTGATATATCCTGCAGATTATTACACCTCTGACCTCTCTACAGATCTGCAGAACATCGCTCTGTCCTCTCTACCTCCTGATACAAAGTGATATATCCTGCAGATTATTACATCTCTGACCTCTCTACAGATCTGCAGAACATCGCTCTGTCCTCTCTACCTCCTGATACATAGTGATATATCCTGCAGATTATTAGACCTCTGACCTCTCTACAGATCTGCAGAACATCGCTCTTTCCTCTCTACCTCCTAATACATAGTGATATATCCTGCAGATTATTACACCTCTGACCTCTCTACAGATCTGCAGAACATCGCTCTGTCCTCTCCTCCTCCTGATACATAGTGATATATCCTGCAGATTATTACACCACTGACCTCTCTACAGATCTGCAGAACATTGCTCTGTCCTCTCTACCTCCTGATACATAGTGATATATCCTGCAGATTATTACACCTCTGACCTCTCTACAGATCTGCAGAACATCGCTCTGTCCTCTCTACCTCCTAATACATAGTGATATATCCTGCAGATTATTAGACCTCTGACCTCTCTACAGATCTGCAGAACATCGCTCTTTCCTCTCTACCTCCTAATACATAGTGATATATCCTGCAGATTATTAGACCTCTGACCTCTCTACAGATCTGCAGAACATCGCTCTGTCCTCTCTACCTCCTGATACATAGTGATATATCCTGCAGATTATTACACCACTGACCTCTCTACAGATCTGCAGAACATCGCTCTGTCCTCTCTACCTCCTGATACATAGTGATATATCCTGCAGATTATTACACCACTGACCTCTCTACAGATCTGCAGAACATCGCTCTGTCCTCTCTACCTCCTAATACATAGTGATATATCCTGCAGATTATTAGACCCCTGACCTCTCTACAGATCTGCAGAACATCGCTCTGTCCTCTCTACCTCCTGATACATAGTGATATATCCTGCAGATTATTACACCTCTGACCTCTCTACAGATCTGCAGAACATCGCTCTGTCCTCTCTACCTCCTGATACATAGTGATATATCCTGCAGATTATTACATCTCTGACCTCTCTACAGATCTGCAGAACATCGCTCTGTCCTCTCCTCCTCCTGATACATAGTGATATATCCTGCAGATTATTACATCTCTGACCTCTCTACAGATCTGCAGAACATCTCTCTGTCCTCTCTACCTCCTGATACAAAGTGATATATCCTGCAGATTATTACATCTCTGACCTCTCTACAGATCTGCAGAACATCGCTCTGTCCTCTCCTCCTCCTGATACATAGTGATATATACTACAGATTATTACACCTCTGACCTCTATACAGATCTGCAGAACATCGCTCTGTCCTCTCTACCTCCTGATACATAGTGATATATCCTGCAGATTATTACACCACTGACCTCTCTACAGATCTGCAGAACATCGCTCTGTCCTCTCTACCTCCTGATACATAGTGATATATCCTGCAGATTATTACACCTCTGACCTCTACAGATCTGCAGAACATCGCTCTGTCCTCTCTACCTCCTGATACATAGTGATATATCCTGCAGATTATTACACCTCTCACCTCTACAGATCTGCAGAACATCGCTCTGTCCTCTCTACCTCCTGATACATAGAGATATATCCTGCAGATTATTACATCTCTGACCTCTCTACAGATCTGCAGAACATCGCTCTGTCCTCTCTACCTCCTGATACATAGAGATATATCCTGCAGATTATTACATCTCTGACCTCTCTACAGATCTGCAGAACATCGCTCTGTCCTCTCCTCCTCTTGATACATAGTGATATATCCTGCAGATTATTACACCACTGACCTCTCTACAGATCTGCAGAACATTGCTCTGTCCTCTCTACCTCCTGATACATAGTGATATATCCTGCAGATTATTACACCTCTGACCTCTCTACAGATCTGCAGAACATCGCTCTGTCCTCTCTACCTCCTGATACATAGTGATATATCCTGCAGATTATTAGACCTCTGACCTCTCTACAGATCTGCAGAACATCGCTCTTTCCTCTCTACCTCCTAATACATAGTGATATATCCTGCAGATTATTACACCTCTGACCTCTCTACAGATCTGCAGAACATCGCTCTGTCCTCTCTACCTCCTGATACATAGTGATATATCCTGCAGATTATTACACCACTGACCTCTCTACAGATCTGCAGAACATCGCTCTTTCCTCTCTACCTCCTGATACATAGAGATATATCCTGCAGATTATTAGACCTCTGACCTCTCTACAGATCTGCAGAACATCGCTCTGTCCTCTCCTCCTCCTGATACATAGTGATATATCCTGCAGATTATTACACCACTGACCTCTCTACAGATCTGCAGAACATTGCTCTGTCCTCTCTACCTCCTGATACATAGTGATATATCCTGCAGATTATTACACCTCTGACCTCTCTACAGATCTGCAGAACATCGCTCTGTCCTCTCTACCTCCTAATACATAGTGATATATCCTGCAGATTATTAGACCTCTGACCTCTCTACAGATCTGCAGAACATCGCTCTTTCCTCTCTACCTCCTAATACATAGTGATATATCCTGCAGATTATTAGACCTCTGACCTCTCTACAGATCTGCAGAACATCGCTCTGTCCTCTCTACCTCCTGATACATAGTGATATATCCTGCAGATTATTACACCACTGACCTCTCTACAGATCTGCAGAACATCGCTCTGTCCTCTCTACCTCCTGATACATAGTGATATATCCTGCAGATTATTACACCACTGACCTCTCTACAGATCTGCAGAACATCGCTCTGTCCTCTCTACCTCCTAATACATAGTGATATATCCTGCAGATTATTAGACCCCTGACCTCTCTATAGATCTGCAGAACATCGCTCTGTCCTCTCTACCTCCTGATACATAGTGATATATCCTGCAGATCATTACTCTTACACTTGTGAAGCTCTTGTCACATGTCCTTTTCCCGCAGGCCTGTACTGCCATCTAGTGGCCAGCCGCAGCAGTGCAAGTCGTCTTCTCAGTGATTTTTTTCTATAGCAGTGTTTCTCAACCAAGGTGCCTCCAGCTGTTGCAAGACTACAACTCCCAGCATGCCCGGACAGCCAACGGCTGTCCGGGCATGCTGGGAGTTGTAGTCTTGCAACAGCTGGAGGCATCCTGATTGGGAAACACTTTTTATTAGTCCCCGAATTTATAGGATGTCTCAAGGTCACATGACTTTATTTTGGATACAAAGTTTCTAATTAACTTAAAGCAAAGTTAATAATATTAATTCAGATTCCCTTAAAGGGCCGGTAATGCATAATTGCAGCATCCCCGCTGTATATGGGAGGCTTCTCCGAATTCATCGCAGATAGTGATAGTGACAATATAAATTTGGCGTATGTAAGGGAAAAGACGAAAATTATGAACCTTGCACAGCAGGTTGTTCGTTACAGTGTGTCAGGGTTAGACTATGCACCAATCTTTTTATATCCTGAACTCCAGGCCGGTGGCTCTTTTCCTGCACTGGTACATTGTAACAAACAGTGCTCGCTTTTCATGGGGAAGCGGAAAGGCCACCCTAGCGAAATGGCAACGTTTTTGTTACAGTGTATCAGCGCAGGATCTGTTATTTTGTCCTGACTGCTTCTCCGTAAAAAGTAAAGCAGAGATCCTGCGCTGATACATTGTAACTAACGTTATTATTGGCAGGGAAGAGCCGTTCAGCTTCTCCATAGAAAGTAAAGCAGAGATCCTGCACTGATACATTGTAGCAAACTGTCTAATTGGTTGGAAGAGCTATTCACAGCTCAGTTTGTTACAATGTATCAGTGCAGGATCTCTGCTTGCTTCTTATGCAGTAGATGAAAGGTTATCCCGGCTGATGAGAAGGTTTGTTACAATGTGTCAGTGCAGGATCTCTGCTTACTTTTAATGCAGAAGTAAAAGGTTATATTCCCAACCAATGAGACAGTTTGTTACAATGTATCAGTGCAGGATCTCTGCTTACTTTTAATGCAGAAGTAAAAGGTTATATTCCCAATCAATAAGACAGTTTGTTACAATGTATCAGTGCAGGATCTCTGCTTACTTTTAATGCAGAAGTAAAAGGTTATATTCCCAACCAATGAGACAGTTTGTTACAATGTATCAGTGCAGGATCTCTGCTTACTTTTAATGCAGAAGTAAAAGGTTATATTCCCAATCAATAAGACAGTTTGTTACAATGTATCAGTGCAGGATCTCTGCTTACTTTTAATGCAGAAGTAAAAGGTTATATTCCCAACCAATGAGACAGTTTGTTACAATGTATCAGTGCAGGATCTCTGCTTACTTTTAATGCAGAAGTAAAAGGTTATATTCCCAATCAATAAGACAGTTTGTTACAATGTATCAGTGCAGGATCTCTGCTTACTTTTAATGCAGAAGTAAAAGGTTATATTCCCAACCAATGAGACAGTTTGTTACAATGTATCAGTGCAGGATCTCTGCTTACTTTTAATGCAGAAGTAAAAGGTTATATTCCCAACCAATGAGGCAGTTTGTTACAATGTATCAGTGCAGGATCTCTGCTTTTCCTGGAGAAGCTGAAAGGCCATTCCAGACCAATGACAGATCTCCTGCACTGACACACTGTAACAAACCTTCTCACCTTTCAGCTTCTCCCTATAACTGGAGCAGAGAATGACCATGTGACCTCAGTTCTAATGTTATCACTTTATTTCTTAATTCTTTATTTTTATTTATTTTTTGCAGATTTTGCGTGGGGGACAAGTTTTTTCTTAAGAACAATATGATCTTGTGTCAGATGGACTATGAGGAGGGGCAGCTGAACGGAAGCTTCGAGTCGCAGGTTCAATGACGGCCGCCGCCCCCTCTCCTGGCTTGGCGGAAGCGGCGCAGAGCGGATGGCGCCCGCCCTGAGAGCGGCGACGAGTGTCTGGTGGCTTGCCTGCAATATTTTTTTAATTCTCGGCCCTCCCCCCCGCCCCCTCGTGTACCATGTCGCCCCTCCGCCCCCCCGCCCTCCCCAATTTTCGATGTCCGGTCGTGCTTTGCTGAGCACTGCATTCGCCTGTCTGTCGGTGGGACCCGGGAGGGGGAGGGGGGCCGGGAAGCTCCTGTACAGTCTGTTTTATGTATATAAACTGGAACATTTATTTTATGAAAATGTAACGCAATTTTATTACCGGTGTGAGATTAAAGATTATGAATGTTTTCTGATTGTGGCCAAAAAAAAAACGTGTTTTCCCGTCGTCGCTTGTGCCATTGCAAAACTACAACTCTCAGCATTCCCGGACAGCCGAAGGCTGTCCGGGAATGCTGGGAGTTGTAGTTTTGCAACAGTATGTGGACTGTCCACTTATTCTCTGGTCCCTGGTAGTGGTTGTACGTTGTCGCGCAGCATTGACTCTGCTACATCTCCCAACTGCCAGCTAGAACATAACGGCTAGAACCCTGATGGCAAACGCTATGGCCGCCCCGCGTACCGCAAAGCGTAACTAAATATTTATAACGTCACGGAAGCACATTGGGTATTTCGGTACTGACGCAAACACATACATGGAGTCGTAAGTGAGTGAACTGGTTGGACTTCCCTGGGTCTCCGCGTGGATGGATTGTTATGATTATTGACAGACACAATGTAACAAAATTAACCACACACAGTTGTGCCGTTCATGTCTTTTCCTGAGAACATTGGGTAAATGTCCACAGTGCAGGGGGAAAAGGGTAAGCGAGCCCTTAGTTATCGGGGCAGAAATCTAGGGAGTTACGGGATTTTATTGTTCAATTATAAACAAACTACAATGTAACTAAACGAATACCATACTTCGTGTCTTTTGCTGAGCATGTTGAGTAAACATCTACTGGGTTAGGAGGAAAAGGTAGGTGAACACCTCAGAACTCTGTGGATTTCGGCATTTATTATTAACAAAATGGGATCGGTTTGTTCTCTTAGTAGCAATTGTGTACAAACAAACACAATGTAACTAAATTAACAACACACAGAGAGTTGTACCGTTCATGTATTTTACTGAGAACATTGGTTAAATGTCCACAGTGCAGGGGGAAAAGGGTAAGTAAACCATTAGTTATCGGTGGAGAAATTTAGGGATTTACTGATTTTTATTGTTCAATTATAAACACAATGTAGCTCAACAAATACCATACTTCGTGTCTTTTGCTGAGCATGTTGAGTAAACATCTACTGGGTTAGGAGGAAAAGGTAAGTGAATCCTTTACAACTCTGGATCTCTGCATTGATTGTTGACAAAATGTGATTTGATTGTAGCAATTATATACAAACACAATGTAACTAAACTAATGATACATGAAAAAAATTTGCTGTTCGAATCTTTCATTGAGCACACTAAACATCCACAAAGCAGGGAGAAAATGTAAGTGAACCCTTGGTGACTGATGCAGAAATCTAGGGAGTTTCTGAATTTGTTTCAAACCAAATGTGATCATATTGTAGCCATTATAAACAAAGATAATGTAACTAAACTAATACCACATATCATGTCTTTTATAGAGCGCATTGAGTAAATATCTATAGAGCAGGGGGTAAAAGGTAAGTGTGTCATTAGGAACTTCCTGGATTTCTGCAATGACTACTAACAAAATGTGATCTGATTGTTCAGCAATTATAAACATACACAATGTAGCTAAATTAATAACAGACATAGTTAAACCATTAATTTTTTTTTTTTACTGAGCACATTAGGTAAACATCCACAGTGCAAGGGGAAAAGGTAAGTGAACCCTTAGTTATCGATGCAGAAATCAAAGGTGTTACTGGATTTGATTGTTCTCTGAGTAGTCATTGTAAACCAACACAATGTAACTAAACTATCACACATCATGTCTTTTATTGAGCACACTGAGTAAACACCTACAGGGCAGGAAGGAAAAAGTAAGGGAACTCTTCAGAACTCTGATGAATTCTGCATCGATTACTAACAAAACTTAATCTGATTGTTCTCTAAGTCACAATTATAAACAGACACAATGGAGTTGATTGCTTAAGAGTGAAGTGGAGTTTTCTGTGTGGGGTTTTCCCACATTTTTAGTAGAAACCTTAGTTTCATTGGGAACACGTCCCTTTTGTTGGGGACACAACCCCTTCCCCGGGCGACCATGCCACTTTTTGGTGTTATATTGGGAAAAATGGAGTGATGGTCGGGGTTGAAGGTTTTTTTTGGGCGCAAATTTCGCATAAATTCAGCCGCAAAACCCGACAAACATTGGAAACACGGCAGTAAATAACCCCCAAAGTAACAAAAACACACAAACAAATGTGCTGTTTGTGTTTTTGATTGAGCACACTGAATAAACATCCACAAAGCAGGGAGAAAAGGTAAGTGAATCCTTAGTGACTGATGCAGAAATCTAGGTAGTTTCTGGATTTGTTTCAAACCAAATGTGATCTGATTGTTCTCTCAGAAACAATTATAAACAAACAATGTAACTAAACTAATATCACACATCTTGTCTTTTACTGAACATATTGAGTAAACATCTACAGTGCAGGGAAGAAAGGGTAAGTGAACTCTGAATATTTTTAACTAATAAAACATGATCTGATTGTATCAAAGTCACAATTATGAACAAATACAATGTAAATAAACTAATAACACACTGACAGTTTTACTCTACATGTCCTTTACTTTATGTCCACATTGAGTAAACATCCACAGGGCAGGGAGAAAAGGTATGTGCACTCATAGAACTCCATGGATTTCTGCATTGATTACTAACAAAATGTGATCTGATTGTTCTCTTAGTCACAATTATAAATAAACATAATGTAACTAAACTAATAACACGCAAATAGTATTATCGATAATGTATTTCACTGAGCACATTGGGTAAACATCCACAGTACAGGGAAAAAAGGGAATCCTTAGTGACTGATGCAGAAATCTAGGTAGTTTCTGGATTTGTTTCAAACCAAATGTGATCTGATTGTTCTCTCAGAAACAATTATAAACAAACAATGTAACTAAACTAATATCACACATCTTGTCTTTTACTGAACATATTGAGTAAACATCTACAGTGCAGGGAAGAAAGGGTAAGTGAACTCTGAATATTTTTAACTAATAAAACATGATCTGATTGTATCAAAGTCACAATTATGAACAAATACAATGTAAATAAACTAATAACACACTGACAGTTTTACTCTACATGTCCTTTACTTTATGTCCACATTGAGTAAACATCCACAGGGCAGGGAGAAAAGGTATGTGCACTCATAGAACTCCATGGATTTCTGCATTGATTACTAACAAAATGTGATCTGATTGTTCTCTTAGTCACAATTATAAATAAACATAATGTAACTAAACTAATAACACGCAAATAGTATTATCGATAATGTATTTCACTGAGCACATTGGGTAAACATCCACAGTACAGGGAAAAAAGGGAATCCTTAGTGACTGATGCAGAAATCTAGGGAGTTTCTGGATTTGTTTTCTTAGAAACAAATATAAACCAGCTATGTAACTAAACTAATACCAAACATTGTGTGTTTTACTGAGCACATTGAGTAAACCTCCACAGTGCAAGGAGGAAAAGCTAAGTGAACCCATAGAACTCCATGGATTTCTGCAGTGATTACTAACAAAATGTATCTAAGCTAATGACACATGGACAAATGTACCATTCACACAGACAGCTATATTATCCATGTCTATTTCTGAGCAGATTGAGTAAACATCTACAATGCAGGGAGAAAAGGTAAGAGAAGTCTTTGGACTTTCCTGAAATTTTCTGCATTGATGACTAACAAAATATGATCTAATTGTTATTTATGTCACAATTTTAAACAAACACAATGTAACTAAACTAATGGGACACCGACAGTTGTATCATTCATGTCCTTACTTTATGTCCACATTGAGTAAACATCTACAGGACAGGGAAAAAGTGAACCTTTCATTGCTCCACTAATTTCTGCATTAAATAACAATCAGACCACATTTGTTTAGTAACAATTATAAATAAACACAATGGGGGAGATTTATCAAAACCTGTGCAAAGGAAAGGTTGCCCAGTCACCCGTAGCAACCACTCAGTGCTTCTTTCCTTTTGCAGATGCCTTGTTAAAAATTAAAGTGAGCTGGTTGCTATGGGCAACTGGACAACTATTCCTCTGGAAAGGTTTTGATAAATCTCCCCCAATGTAACTAAAATAACACATTGACAAATGTGCCAGGCGTTATTTTACTGAGCACACTGAATAAACACCCACAGGGCAGGGAGAAAAGGTAAGTGAGCTCTTTTAGTGACTGATGCAGATATACTGGAAGTTCCTGGAATTGTTTCATAGAAAATGTGATTTGATTGTATTGAAGTCATAATTATCAACAAACACGGAAGGGGTCAGATTCAAAACTCTTCATGTCAAAAATGATGTGTTTTGTGATGAAATTTTGGCGCAAAAAAGTTGGCATCAGATATTTAAAGTGTTTTAAATAAGAATGTTCCAAGATTTACACTAGTCACACCAGTTTTGTATAAGTGGGCGTGGTTATGTAAATTTTGTGATATTTTCAAAGGGGTGAGAGTCGAATTTTTCATCAAAAATTTCACACCAACTCTTTGCCAATGTAGAAATCACTGAAATGTTGTTGTTGTTTTTTTGTGCTTTATTTTTTATTTTACGTTTTTTTTCATCAATTATTGGAAAAAATTGTTATTGAAAAATGTCAATAAAAATATATTCAATTTTGGTGCCAAACTTGGCAATTTTGGCGCAAGAAGAATCAGAGATGGAATAAATAAAAAATTTTGGTGCCAAAATCGGCAATTGTGGAGCAAAATAGACCTGTCAAAATTTGAGGAGATAAAAAAGGGATTAAAATCACTGTAACAATGTAACTGAACTAATAACACACAGTTGTACTGTTCATATGTTCAACTGAACATATTGAGTAAACGTCCACAGTGCAGGGAGAAAAGGGAAAGTACAGCATTCCTGATTATAACAAACTTATAAACAAACATTATAACTAAACTAATAACACACAGACAGTTTTACTCTTCATGTTCTTAAATTTAAGTTCACATTGAGTAAACATCTCTATGGCAGGGGGAAAATGTAAGTGAACCCTTTGGAGTTCCTCAGATTTCAGCATTGATGACAAATATAATGTGATCTGATTGTTCTCCAAGTCACAGTTATAGACAAACACAATATCACAACTAATTCACAGATGGGTGTACTGGTCTTTGTCTTTTACTGAGCACATTGAATAAACATCTACAGTGCAGGGAGAAAAGGTACGTGAACCTTTAGTAATTTATACAGAAATCCAGGGTGGTCCTGGACTTGTTCCAAACAAAATGTGAGCTGATTATATGGAAGTCTCAATTATAGACAAACACAAATGTAACTTAACTAGTAACACACAGACAGTTGTACCATTACCTAAGCACATTGAGTAAACATCCACAACGCAGGGAGAAAAAGTAAATGAACCCTTTGGAATCCCCTGGATTATTGCATTAATTACTAATGAAATGTGATCTGATTGAATCAAAGTCACAATTATAAACAAACACAATGGAACTAAACTAATAACACAGCCAGCTGTATCAATTATGTATTTTTATTGAGTAAAGGACTACAGTGCAGGGAGGAAAGGGTAAATGAACCCTTAGGAACTCCCTGTATTTCTGCATTGATAACTAATAAAATAGGATCTTATTGTTCTCAAAGTCACAATTATAAACAAACAAATTAACTAAATTAATAACACACAGACAGTTGTAAAATTCATGCCTTTAATTGAGCACGTTGGGTAAACATCCACAGAGTAGGGGGAAAAGGTAAATAAACTCTTTGGAATCCCCTGGATTTCTGCATTGATTACTAAGAAATTGTGATCAGATTTCATGTAAGTCACAATTATAGAGAAGCACAACGTACAGTCATGGTCGTAAATGTTGGCCCCCCTGACATTTTTAAAGCAAATGAAGTATTCCTCACAGGAAAGGATTGCAGTAACACAGGTTTTGCTCTACACATGTTTATTCCCTTTGTGTGTGTATATATATATATATATATATATATATATATATATATATATATATATATATAGATCTCCTCTCCTCTGTGTATATATATATATATATATATATATATATATATATATATAGATCTCCTCTCCTCTGTATATATATATATAGATCTCCTCTCCTCTGTGTATATATATATATATAGATCTCCTCTCCTCTGTATATATATATATATATATATATATATATATATATATAGATCTCCTCTCCTCTGTATATATATATAGATCTCCTCTCCTCTGTATATATATATACATAGATCTCCTCTCCTCTGTGTATGTATATATATATATATATAGATCTCCTCTCCTCTGTATATATATATAGATCTCCTCTCCTCTGTATATATATATATTGCAGTAACACAGGTTTTGCTCTA
Organism: Hyla sarda; assembly: GCF_029499605.1. Lineage (NCBI taxonomy): Eukaryota > Metazoa > Chordata > Amphibia > Anura > Hylidae > Hyla > Hyla sarda. Next base: position 199,886 of record NW_026610675.1, read on the forward strand.
CACATGTTTATTCCCTTTGTGTGTGTATATATATATATATATATATATATATATATATATATATAGATCTCCTCTCCTCTGTGTATATATATATATATATATATATATATATATATATATATATAGATCTCCTCTCCTCTGTATATATATATATAGATCTCCTCTCCTCTGTGTATATATATATATATAGATCTCCTCTCCTCTGTATATATATATATATATATATATATATATATATAGATCTCCTCTCCTCTGTATATATATATAGATCTCCTCTCCTCTGTATATATATATACATAGATCTCCTCTCCTCTGTGTATGTATATATATATATATATAGATCTCCTCTCCTCTGTATATATATATAGATCTCCTCTCCTCTGTACATATATATATATAGATCTCCTCTCCTCTGTATATATATATATATATTGCAGTAACACAGGTTTTGCTCTACACATGTTTATTCCCTTTGTGTGTATATATATATAGATCTCCTCTCCTCTGTGTATATATATAGATCTCCTCTCCTCTGTATATATATATAGATCTCCTCTCCTCTGTATATATATATATTGCAGTAACACAGGTTTTGCTCTACACATGTTTATTCCCTTTGTGTATATATATATATATATATATATAGATCTCCTCTCCTCTGTGTATATATATATATATATATATATATATATATATATATATATATATAGATCTCCTCTGTATATATATATATAGATCTCCTCTCCTCTGTGTATATATATATATATATATATATAGATCTCCTCTCCTCTGTATATATATATATATATATATATATATAGATCTCCTCTCCTCTGTATATATATAGATCTCCTCTCCTCTGTATATATATATATACATAGATCTCCTCTCCTCTGTGTATATATATATATATATATAGATCTCCTCTCCTCTGTATATATATATATATAGATCTCCTCTCCTCTGTACATATATATATATAGATCTCCTCTCCTCTGTATATATATATATTGCAGTAACACAGGTTTTGCTCTACACATGTTTATTCCCTTTGTGTGTATATATATATAGATCTCCTCTCCTCTGTATATATATATAGATCTCCTCTCCTCTGTGTGTATATATATATATATATATATATATAGATCTCCTCTCCTCTGTGTGTATATATATATATATATATATATATATATAGATCTCCTCTCCTCTGTATATATATACATAGATCTCCTCTGTGTATATATATATATATATATATATATATATATATATATATATATATAGATCTCCTCTCCTCTGTATATATATATAGATCTCCTCTCCTCTGTATATATATATAGATCTCCTCTCCTCTGTATATATCTATATATATATATATATATATAGATATCCTCTCCTCTGTATATATATATATATATATATATATATATATAGATCTCCTCTCCTCTGTATGTATATATATATATATATATAGATCTCCTCTCCTCTGTATGTATATATATATATATATATATATATATATATATAGATCTCCTCTCACTGTATATATATAGATCTCCTCTCCTCTGTATATATATATATTGCAGTAACACAGGTTTCGCTCTACACATGTTTATTCCCTTTGTGTGTGTATATATATAGATCTCCTCTCCTCTGTATATATATATATATATATATATATATATATATATATATATATAGATCTCCTCTCCTCTGTATATATATATATAGATCTCCTCTCCTCTGTATATATATATATAGATCTCCTCTCCTCTGTATATATATATATATATATATAGATCTCCTCTCCTCTGTATATATATATATATATATATATATATATATATATATAGATCTCCTCTCCTCTGTGTATATATATATATATAGATCTCCTCTCCTCTGTATATATATATATATATATATATATAGATCTCCTCTCCTCTGTATATATATAGATCTCCTCTCCTCTGTGTATATATATATATATATATATATATATATATATATATATATATATATATATATTGCAGTTACACAGGTTTTGCTATACACAGGTTTATTCCCTTTGTGTATATATATATATATATAGATCTCCTCTCTTCTGTATATATATATATATTTATATATATATATATATATATATATATATATATATATAGATCTCCTCTCCTCTGTGTATATATATATAGATCTCCTCTCCTCTGTATATATATATTGCAGTAACACATGTTTTGCTATACACATGTTTATTCCCTTTGTGTGTATATATATATATATATATATATATAGATCTTCTCTCCTCTGTGTATATATATATATATATATATATATATATATATATATATATATATATATATATATATTGCAGTAACACATGTTTTGCTATACACATGTTTATTCCCTTTGTGTGTATATATATATATATATATATATATAGATCTTCTCTCCTCTGTGTATATATATATATATATATATATATATATATATATATATATATATATTGCAGTAACACAGGTTTTGCTATACACATGTTTATTCCCTTTGTGTATATATATATAGATCTCCTCTCCTCTGTGTATATATATATAGATCTCCTCTCCTCTGTGTATATATATATATATATAGATCTCCTCTCCTCTGTGTGTATATATATATATATATATATATATAGATCTCCTCTCCTCTGTGTATATATATATATAGATCTCCTCTCCTCTGTGTATATATATATATATATATAGATCTCCTCTCCTCTGTGTATATATATATATATAGATCTCCTCTCCTCTGTATGTGTATATATATATATATATATATATATATATATATATATATATATATATATATAGATCTCCTCTCCTCTGTATATATATATATTGCAGTAACACAGGTTTTGCTATACACATGTTTATTCCCTTTGTGTGTATTGGAACTAAACCAAAAAAGGAGGAAAGAAGGCAAATTGCACATAATGTCACCAAACTCCAAAAATGGTCCGGACACAATTATTGGCCCCTTAACTTAATATTTGGTTGCACACCCTTTGGAAAAAATAACTGAAATCAGTGTCTTCCTATAACCATCAATAAGCTTCTTACACCTCTCAGCCGGAATGTTGGAGCACTCTTCCTATAAGCATCAATAAGCTTCTTACACCTCTCAGCCGGAATGTTGGACGACTCTTCCTATAACCATCAATAAGCTTCTTACACCTCAGTCGGAATGTTGGACCACTCTTCCTATAACCATCAATAAGCTTCTTACACCTCAGTCGGAATGTTGGACCACTCTTCCTATAAGCATCAATAAGCTTCTTACACCTCTCAGCCGGGATGTTGGACGACTCTTCCTATAACCATCAATAAGCTTCTTACACCTCTCAGCCGGAATGTTGGACCACTCTTCCTATAAGCATCAATAAGCTTCTTACACCTCTCAGCCGGAATGTTGGACCACTCTTCTATAACCATCAATAAGCTTCTTACACCTCTCAACCGGAATGTTGGACCACTCTTCCTATAACCAACAATGAACTTCTTACACCTCTCAGCCGGAATGTTGGACCACTCTTCCTATAAGCATCAATAAGCTTCTTACACCTCTCAGCCGGGATGTTGGAGCACTCTTCCTATAACCATCAATAAGCTTCTTACACCTCTCAGCCGGAATGTTGGACCACTCTTCCTATAAGCATCAATAAGCTTCTTACACCTCTCAGCCGGAATGTTGGACCACTCTTCCTATAACCATCAATAAGCTTCTTACACCTCTCAGCCGGAATGTTGGACCACTCTTCCTATAAGCATCAGTAAGCTTCTTACACCTCTCAGCCGGAATGTTGGACCACTCTTCCTATAACCATCAGTAAGCTTCTTACACCTCTCAGCCGGAATGTTGGACCACTCTTCCCTTACAAACTGCTCCCGGTCTCTTATTGGAAGGCGCCTTTTCCCAACAGTAATTATAAGATCTCTCCCCAGGTGATCAATGGGATTTAGATCTGGACTCATTGCTGACACTTCAGAACTCTCCAGCGCTTTGTTGTCATCCATTTTTGGGGCTTTTTGACGTATGTTTGGGGTCATTGTCCTGCTGGAAGACCCAAGATCCTAGACACAAACCCAGCTTTCTGACACTGGGCTGTACAGTGCGACCCAAAATCCATTGGTAATCCTCAGATTTCATGATGTCTTGTACACATTCAAGACCCCCAGTGCGAGAGGCAGCAAAACAACCCAAAACATCACTGACCTCCCCCATATGTCACTGTAGGTACTGTGTTCTTTTCTTTGTAGGCCTCATTCCGTTTTCGGTAAACAGTAGAATGATGGGCTTTACCAAAAAGATCTATCTTGGTCTCATCTGTCCACGAGACGTTTTCACAGAAGGATTTTGGTTACTCAAGTTCATTTTGGTAAAATAGAGTCTTGGTTTTTTATATCTCTGTGTCAGCAGTGGGGTCCTCCTGGGTCTCCTCCATAGCGGGGTCCCTCCTGGGTCTCCTCCATAGTGGGGTCCTCCTGGGTCTCCTCCATAGTGAGGTCCTCCTGGGTCTCCTCCATAGCGGGGTCCTCCTGGGTCTCCTCCATAGCGGGGTCCCCCTGGGTCTCCTCCATAGCGGGGTCCCCCTGGGTCTCCTCCATAGCGGGGTCCTCCTGGGTCTCCTCCATAGCGGGGTCCCCCTGGGTCTCCTCCATAGCGGGGTCCTCCTGGGTCTCCTCCATAGTGGGGTCCTCCTGGGTCTCCTCCATAGCGAGGTCCTCCTGGGTCTCCTCCATAGTGGGGTCCTCCGGGGTCTCCTCCATAGTGAGGTCCACCTGGGTCTCCTCCATAGTGGGGTCCTCCGGGGTCTCCTCCATAGCGGGGTCATCCTGGGTCTCCTCCATAGTGAGGTCCTCCTGGGTCTCCTCCATAGTGAGGTCCACCTGGGTCTCCTCCATAGTGGGGTCCTCCTGAGTCTCTTGCCATAGTGGGGGGTCCTCCTGGGTCTCCTCCACAGTGGGGGGTCCTCCTGGGTCTCCTCCATAGCGGGGTCCTCCTGGATCTCCTCCATAGTTGGGTCCTCCTGGGTCTCCTCCACAGTGGGGGGTCCTCCTGGGTTTCCTCCATAGCGGGGTCCTCCTGGATCTCCTCCATAGTTGGGTCCTCCTAGGTCTCCTCCATAGTGGGGTCCTCCTGGGTCTCCTCCATAGTGGGGTCCTCCGGGGTCTCCTCCATAGCGGGGTCCTCCGGGGTCTCCTCCATAGCGTTTCATTTCATATAAATGTGGACGGATAGTTTGCGCTGACACTGATGCCCCCTGAGCCTGCAGGACAGCTTGAATATCTTTGGAACTTGTTTGGGGCTGCTTATCCACCATCCGGACTATCCTGTGTTGACACCTTTCATCAGTTTTTCTCTTCCGTCCTCACCCAGGGAGATTATCTACAGTACCATGGGGTTGTAAACTTCTTGATAATGTTGCGCACTGTGGATAAAGACAAATCTAGATCTCTGGAGATGGACGTGTAACCTGGAGATTGTTGATATTTTCCACAATTTTGGTTCCCAAGTCCTCAGACAGTTCTCTTCTCCTCTTTCTGTTCTCTTCTCCTCTTTCTGTTCTCTTCTCCTCTTTCTGTTCTCTCCTTCTCTTTCTGTTCTCTTCTCCTCTTTCTGTTCTCTTCTCCTCTTTCTGTTCTCTCCTCCTCTTTCTGTTCTCTTCTCCTCTTTCTGTTCTCTTCTCCTCTTTCTGTTCTCTTCTCCTCTTTCTGTTCTCTCCTCCTCTTTCTGTTCTCTTCTCCTCTTTCTGTTCTCTCCTCCTCTTTCTGTTCTCTTCTCCTCTTTCTGTTCTCTTCTCCTCTTTCTGTTCTCTTCTCCTCTTTCTGTTCTCTCCTCCTCTTTCTGTTCTCTCCTTCTCTTTCTGTTCTCTTCTCCTCTTTCTGTTCTCTTCTCCTCTTTCTGTTCTCTCCTTCTCTTTCTGTTCTCTTCTCCTCTTTCTGTTCTCTTCTCCTCTTTCTGTTCTCTCCTCCTCTTTCTGTTCTCTCCTCCTCTTTCTGTTCTCTTCTCCTCTTTCTGTTCTCTTCTCCTCTTTCTGTTGTCCATGATTAGTGTGACACACACAGACACACAATGCAAAGAATAAGTGAACTTCTCTCCTTTTTATCTGCTGTCAGGTGTGATGTTTATATTACCCACACCTGTTACTTGCCCCAGGTGAGTATAAAGGAACATCACATGCTGGAAACAATCTTATTTATCCACAATTATGAAAGGGGCCAATAATTGTGTCCGGACCATTTTTGGAGTTTGGTGACATTATGTCCAATTTGCTTTTTTCCTCCTTTTTTGGTTTAGTTCCAATACACACAAAGGGAATAAACATGTGTATAGCAAAACCTGTGTTACTGCAATATATATATATATATATATATATATATATATATATATATACAGAGGAGAGGAGATCTATATATATATATATATATATATATATACACACAAAGGGAATAAACATGTGTATAGCAAAACCTGTGTTACTGCAATATATATATATATACAGAGGAGAGGAGATCTATATATATATATATATATATATATATATATATATATACAGAGGAGAGGAGATCTATATATACAGAGGAGAGGAGATCTATATATATATATATATATATATATATATATACAGAGGAGAGGAGATCTATATATATATATACAGAGGAGAGGAGATCTATATATATATATATATATATATATATATATATATACAGAGGAGAGGAGATCTATATATATATACAGAGGAGAGGAGATCTATATATATATACACACAAAGGGAATAAACATGTGTATAGCAAAACCTGTGTTACTGCAATATATATATATACAGAGGAGAAGAGATCTATATATATATATATACACAAAGGGAATAAACATGTGTATAGCAAAACCTGTGTTACTGCAATATATATATATACAGAGGAGAAGAGATCTATATATATATATACACAGAGGATAGGAGATCTATATATATATATATATACAGAGGAGAGGAGATCTATATATATATATATACAGAGGAGAGGAGATCTATATATATATATATATATATATATATATATACACAGAGGAGAGAAGATCTATATATATACACAGAGGATAGGAGATCTATATATATATATATACAGAGGAGAGGAGATCTATATATATATATATATACAGAGGAGAGGAGATCTATATATATATACAAAGGAGAGGAGATCTATATATATATATACAGAGGAGAGGAGATCTATATATATATATACAGAGGAGAGGAGATCTATATATATATATACAGAGGAGAGGAGATCTATATATATATATATACAGAGGAGAGGAGATCTATATATATATATATATATACAGAGGAGAGGAGATCTATATATATATATATACAGAGGAGAGGAGATCTATATATATGTATACAGAGGAGAGGAGATCTATATATATATATATATATATATATATATATATATATACAGAGGAGAGGAGATCTATATATATATATATATATATATATATATATATATATATACAGAGGAGAGGAGATCTATATATATATACATAAAGGGAATAAACATGTGTATAGCAAAACCTGTGTTACTGCAATATATATATATATACAGAGGAGAGGAGATCTATATATATATATATATATATATATATATATATATATATATACAGAGGAGAGGAGATCTATATATATATATATATATATATATATATATATATATATATACACAGAGGAGAGGAGATCTATATATATATATAGAGGAGAGGAGATCTATATATATATATATATACACACAAAGGGAATAAACATGTGTATAGCAAAACCTGTGTTACTGCAATATATATATACAGAGGAGAGGAGATCTATATATATATATACAGAGGAGAGGAGATCTATATATATATATATATATATATATATATATATATATATATATATATACAGAGGAGAGGAGATCTATATATATATATATATATATATATATATATATATATACAGAGGAGAGGAGATCTATATATATATATACAGAGGAGAGGAGATCTATATATATATATATACACACAAAGGGAATAAACATGTGTATAGCAAAACCTGTGTTACTGCAATATATATATACAGAGGAGAGGAGATCTATATATATATATATATATATATACAGAGGAGAGGAGATCTATATATATATATACAGAGGAGAGGAGATCTATATATCTATATACAGAGAAGAGGAGATCTATATATATATCTATATACAGAGGAGAGGAGATCTATATATATATATACAGAGGAGAGGAGATCTATATATATATATATATATATACAGAGGAGAGGAGATCTATATATATATATATACACAAAGGGAATAAACATGTGTATAGCAAAACCTGTGTTACTGCAATATATATATATATACAGAGGAGAGGAGATCTATATATATATATATATATATATACAGAGGAGAGGAGATATATATATATATATATATATATATACATACACAGAGGAGAGGAGATCTATATATATATACAGAGGAGAGGAGATCTATATATATATATACAGAGGAGAGGAGATCTATATAATATATACAGAGGAGAGGAGATCTATATATATATATATATATATATATATATATATATACAGAGGAGAGGAGATCTATATATATATACAGAGGAGAGGAGATCTATATATATATACATATATATATATATATATATATATATATAGAGGAGAGGAGATCTATATATATGTATATATATATACAGAGGAGAGGAGATCTATATATATATATATATATATATATATATATATATATAGAGGAGAGGAGATCTATATATATATATACAGAGGAGAGGAGATCTATATATATATACAGAGGAGAGGAGATCTATATATATATACAGAGGAGAGGAGATCTATATATATATATATACAGAGGAGAGGAGATCTATATATATATATATATATATATACAGAGGAGAGGAGGAGATCTATATATATATATATATATATATATATATATATATATATATACATATATATATATATATATATATATATACACAGAGGAGAGGAGATCTATATATATATATATATATATATATATATATATATATATATATATACACACAGAGGAGAGGAGATCTATATATATATATATATCACAGAGGAGAGGAGATCTATATATATATATATATATATACAAAGGGAATAAACCTGTGTTACTGCAATCCTTTCCTGTGAGAAATACTTCATTTTATAGAAACATTTCAGGGCCAACATTTACGGACATTACTGTAGCTAAATTATTAACACACAGACAATGGAAATGTTATTGATGAGTAAACACCCACAGAGCAGGGAGAAAATACAAGCAAATTCTAGATGTTTCAGCAGAAATGCACAATGCTATTTGGACTTTTTCTCTTTCCCTCCCTAGAAAAGAATTGGATTACGCCTCCACCCCTCCCCCACCCCTACCAAAATCAGCGCATTTCTCTCCTGATATCCTCTGTGCTGCTGTTTCTCTCCTGATATCCTCTGTGCTGCTGTTTCTCTCCTGATATCCTCTGTGCTGCTGTTTCTCTCCTGATATCCTCTGTGCTGCTGTATCCTTCTCTCCTGATATCCTCTGTGCTGCTGTTTCTTCCTCTCCTGATATCCTCTGTGCTGCTGTTTCTCTCCTGATATCCTCTGTGCTGCTGTTTCCCTCCTGATATCCTCTGTGCTGCTGTTTCTTCCTCTCCTGATATCCTCTGTGCTGCTGTTTCTCTCCTGATATCCTCTGTGCTGCTGTTTCTCTCCTGATATCCTCTGTGCTGCTGTTTCTCTCCTGATATCCTCTGTGCTGCTGTTTCTTTCCCTCCTGATATCCTCTGTGCTGCTGTTTCTTTCCCTCCTTATATACTCTGTGCTGCTGTTTCCTGTCCTCCTGATATCCTCTGTGCTGCTGTTTCCTGTCCTCCTGATATCCTCTGTGCTGCTGTTTCTTTCCCTCCTGATATCCTCTGTGCTGCTGTTTCCTGTCTTCCTGATATCCTCTGTGCTGCTGTTTCTCTCCTGATATCCTCTGTGCTGCTGTTTCTCTCCTGATATCCTCTGTGCTGCTGTTTCTTTCCCTCCTGATATCCTCTGTGCTGCTGTTTCTCTCCTGATATCCTCTGTGCTGCTGTTTCTCTCCTGATATCCTCTGTGCTGCTGTTTCTTTCCCTCCTGATATCCTCTGTGCTGCTGTTTCTCTCCTGATATCCTCTGTGCTGCTGTTTCTCTCCTGATATCCTCTGTGCTGCTGTTTCTCTCCTGATATCCTCTGTGCTGCTGTTTCTCTCCTGATATCCTCTGTGCTGCTGTTTCTCTCCTGATATCCCCTGTGCTGCTGTTTCTCTCCTGATATCCTCTGTGCTGCTGTTTCTCTCCTGATATCCTCTGTGCTGCTGTTTCTTTCCCTCCTGATATCCTCTGTGCTGCTGTTTCTTTCCCTCCTGATATCCTCTGTGCTGCTGTTTCTTTCCCTCCTGATATCCTCTGTGCTGCTGTTTTCTGTCCTCCTGATATCCTCTGTGCTGCTGTTTCATTCTCTCCTGATATCCTCTGTGCTGCTGTTTCCTTCCCTCCTGATATCCTCTGTGCTGCTGTTTCCTTCTCTCCTGATATCCTCTGTGCTGCTGTTTCTTCCTCTCCTGATATCCTCTGTGCTGCTGTTTCTCTCCTGATATCCTCTGTGCTGCTGTTTCCTTCCCTCCTGATATCCTCTGTGCTGCTGTTTCCTTCCCTCCTGATATCCTCTGTGCTGCTGTTTCCTTCTCTCCTGATATCCTCTGTGCTGCTGTTTCTTCCTCTCCTGATATCCTCTGTGCTGCTGTTTCTCTCCTGATATCCTCTGTGCTGCTGTTTCCTTCCCTCCTGATATCCTCTGTGCTGCTGTTTCCTTCCCTCCTGATATCCTCTGTGCTGCTGTTTCTTTCTCTCCTGATATCCTCTGTGCTGCTGTTTCCCTCCTGATATCCTCTGTGCTGCCGTTTCCCTCCTGATATCCTCTGTGCTGCTGTTTCTTTCTCTCCTGATATCCTCTGTGCTGCTGTTTCCCTCCTGATATCCTCTGTGCTGCTGTTTCCTTCCCTCCTGATATCCTCTGTGCTGCTGTTTCCTTCCCTCCTGATATCCTCTGTGCTGCTGTTTCCTGTCCTCCTGATATCCTCTGTGCTGCTGTTTCCTTCTCTCCTGATATCCTCTGTGCTGCTGTTTCCCTCCTGATATCCTCTGTGCTGCTGTTTCCTGTCCTCCTGATATCCTCTGTGCTGCTGTTTCCTTCCCTCCTGATATCCTCTGTGCTGCTGTTTCCCTCCTGATATCCTCTGTGCTGCTGTTTCCTTCCCTCCTGATATCCTCTGTGCTGCTGTTTCCTTCCCTCCTGATATCCTCTGTGCTCCTGTTTCCCTCCTGATATCCTCTGTGCTGCTGTTTCCTTCCCTCCTGATATCCTCTGTGCTGCTGTTTCCTGTCCTCCTGATATCCTCTGTGCTGCTGTTTCCTGTCCTCCTGATATCCTCTGTGCTCCTGTTTCCCTCCTGATATCCTCTGTGCTGCTGTTTCCTTCCCTCCTGATATCCTCTGTGCTGCTGTTTCCTGTCTTCCTGATATCCTCTGTGCTGCTGTTTCCCTCCTGATATCCTCTGTGCTGCTGTTTCCTTCCCTCCTGATATCCTCTGTGCTGCTGTTTCCTGTCCTCCTGATATCCTCTGTGCTGCTGTTTCCTTCCCTCCTGATATCCTCTGTGCTGCTGTTTCTCTCCTGATATCCTCTGTGCTGCTGTTTCCTTCCCTCCTGATATCCTCTGTGCTGCTGTTTCCTTCCCTCCTGATATCCTCTGTGCTGCTGTTTCCTGTCCTCCTGATATCCTCTGTGCTGCTGTTTCCTTCCCTCCTGATATCCTCTGTGCTGCTGTTTCCCTCCTGATATCCTCTGTGCTGCTGTTTCTTTCTCTCCTGATATCCTCTGTGCTGCTGTTTCCCTCCTGATATCCTCTGTGCTGCTGTTTCCTGTCCTCCTGATATCCTCTGTGCTGCTGTTTCCTTCCCTCCTGATATCCTCTGTGCTGCTGTTTCCCTCCTGATATCCTCTGTGCTGCTGTTTCTTTCCCTCCTGATATCCTCTGTGCTGCTGTTTCCTTCCCTCCTGATATCCTCTGTGCTGCTGTTTCCTGTCCTCCTGATATCCTCTGTGCTGCTGTTTCCCTCCTGATATCCTCTGTGCTGCTGTTTCCTTCCCTCCTGATATCCTCTGTGCTGCTGTTTCCCTCCTGATATCCTCTGTGCTGCTGTTTCCCTCCTGATATCCTCTGTGCTGCTGTGATCACATGACTTATACTATTCCCCTGTTTTCTGTATAACTTCAGTTGTGAAGAATCCGAACATTGGCCCCAAATCTATTGCAGAGGAAATAAGATGGAAGAAAAAAAAAAGCTTCAGAAAACGGCGCCGTAATCTCCGTAACGACAACACAGGATACGCGTCTTCTGTCAGGACCCGACATCAATCACCCGCCTTACCTCACGTTAAGCAGCGACGCACAAACGCTACATATGGCGGCGTCTCTGCGACAATTCTACAAAGCCCACATTTCCCTTTGTTTCCGCTTAAGACAACGCTCAAATATCGGAACTTAAATCCTCGTCTTCTGAGCAGCGGAAATCAAAAGGAAGAAAAAAAAAACCTCCGAGCGTTTGGCGCCCGAATCCTGCGCCGCGACCAAGATGGTGAATTGTTATTCCCTGTAAGAAAATTCCACAAAACTAAATTCTTCAAAAGATGCCAAAAACATATGAAGCTTGGCACGCCAACAGACGGCGGCGAGCGGGCGCGCTAATCTGCTTAACGTGCGTCTCAGAGCCCAAACACTCAGCAGTGAGACACTGTAACAAAGCCGCATCCCCCATTGGCTGCCATTGTGACAAGTTATGTGACATTTCAATGTCAGCAAAGTTACAGCTTTTACTGTGGACCGGAACCGCGAGGCAATCGCAGGAAGAACGTCCGCAACAGAGCCGCTGACCGCCATAACTGATCCCATAGAAGTCTACACTGGAGCCGCTGACCGCCATAACTGTGCCCATAGAAGTCTACACTGGAGCCGCTGACCACCATAACTGTGCCCATAGGGGTCAACACTGGAGCCGCCATAACTGATCCCATAGAGGTCTACACTGGAGCCGCCATAACTGATCCCATAGAGGTCTACACTGGAGCCGCCATAACTGATCCCATAGAGGTCTACACTGGAGCTGCCATAACTGATCCCATAGAGGTCTACACTGGAGCCGCCATAACTGATCCCATAGGAGTCTACTCTGGAGCCGCTGACCGCCATAACTGATCCCATAGAGGTCTACACTGGAGCCGCCATAACTGATTCCATAGAGGTCTACACCGGAGCTGCTGACCGCCATAACTGATCCCATAGAGGTCTACACTGGAGCTGCTGACCACCATAACTGATTCCATAGAGGTCTACACTGGAGCTGCTGACCGCCATAACTGATCCCATAGAGGTCTACCCTGGAGCTGCTGACCGCCATAACTGATCCCATAGAGGTCTACACTGGAGCTGCTGACCACCATAACTGATTCCATAGAGGTCTACACTGGAGCTGCTGACTGCCATAACTGATCCCATAGAGGTCTACACTGGAGCCGCCATAACTGATTCCAAAGAGGTCTACACTGGAGCCGCCATAACTGATCCCATCGGAGTCTACACTGGAGCCGCTGACCGCCATAACTGATTCCATAGAGATATACACTGGAGCTGCTGACCGCCATAACTGTGCCCATAGAGGGTCTACACTGGAGCCGCTGACCGCCATAACTGTGCCCATAGGAGTCTACACTGGAGCCGCTGACTGCCATAACTGTGCCCATAGAGGTCTACACTGGAGCCACTGACCGCCATAACTGATCCCATAGAGGTCTACACTGGAGCCGCTGACCGCCATAACTGTGCCCATAGGGGTCTACACTGGAGCCGCTGACCGCCATAACTGATCCCATAGAGGTCTACACTGGAGCCGATGACCGCCATAACTGTGCCCATAGGGGTCTACACTGGAGCGGCTGACCGCCATAACTGTGCCCATAGGAGTCTACACTGGAGCCGCTGACCACCATAACTGTGCCCATAGAGGTCTACACTGGAGCTGATGACCACCATAACTGTGCCGCTGATGACCACCATACACTGGAGCCGCTGACCGCCATAACTGTGCCCATAGAGGTCTACACTGGAGCCGCTGACCGCCATAACTGTGCCCATAGGAGTCTACACTGGAGCCGCTGACTGCCATAACTGTGCCCATAGAGGTCTACACTGGAGCCGCTGACTGCCATAACTGTGCCCATAGAGGTCTACACTGGAGCCACTGACCGCCATAACTGATCCCATAGAGGTCTACACTGGAGCCGCTGACCGCCATAACTGTGCCCATAGAGGTCTACACTGGAGCCGCTGACCGCCATAACTGTGCCCATAGAGGTCTACACTGGAGCCGCTGACCGCCATAACTGTGCCCATAGAGGTCTACACTGGAGCCGCTGACCGCCATAACTGTGCCCATAGAGGTCTACACTGGAGCCGCTGACCGCCATAACTGTGCCCATAGAGGTCTACACTGGAGCCGCTGACCGCCATAACTGATCCCATAGGGGTCTACACTGGAGCCGCTGACCGCCATAACTGTGCCCATAGGGGTCTACACTGGAGCCGCTGACCGCCATAACTGATCCCATAGAGGTCTACACTGGAGCCGCTGACCGCCATAACTGTGCCCATAGGGGTCTACACTGGAGCCGCTGACCGCCATAACTGTGCCCATAGGAGTCTACACTGGAGCCGCTGACTACCATAACTGTGCCCATAGAGGTCTACACTGGAGCTGATGACCGCCATAACTGATCCCATAGAGGTCTACACTGGAGCGGCTGACCGCCATAACTGTGCCCATAGAGGTCAGAATAGTGAGCGCAGCGGTGGAGGATAAGACATGATGTAACAGCAGAATAGTGAGTGCAGCTCTGGAGGATAAGACATGATGTAACAGCAGAATAGTGAGTGCAGCTCTGGAGGATAAGACATGATGTAACAGCAGAATAGTGAGCGCAGCTCTGGAGGATAAGACATGATGTAACAGCAGAATAGTGATTACAGCTCTGGAGGATAAGACATGATGTAACAGCAGAATAGTGAGCGCAGCTCTGGAGGATAAGACATGATGTAACAGCAGAATAGTGAGTGCAGCTCTGGAGGATAAGACATGATGTAACAGCAGAATAGTGAGTGCAGCTCTGGAGGTGATTTGAGGATCAGTACATGAATAATAATCATCCTCAGGTTTTCTCGTCTTTGTGTTTCCTATCAGTTCATTGTCCGATTCCTCATTTGATGGACGGATCTCAATGTCTCCGGCGCCACAGAACACCGAGAGTTAATCACCGACCCCTCACCGGGGAATTATTTACACCAAAACAAAACTTAATTTAATATCTTAAAAATGAATGAACTACAGATAATTCGATTTGGTCCCCGGAGGATCAGCGAGTGATCAGTGGTCATGGCCGCCAGACCCTGCGGAGCCGCAACCACTGACTAATGGGATTATAAAGCGACGATCAGGGGAAATTACAGCCGCTGGATCTGTTACCGGATCTGTTGGATACAATGTAACAAGGAATGAACAGAAAGTCTCTGATCCAGACTTCATGTGGGTGCAGCTTGGATACATGGAGCTCGGATACACTAATGAGATACAAGTCTTTATATACTGTGAGCCTGGAGATCCCTAAAAGAATGATATATATTAAATGTTTGTAATGTAGCAGAGTCAACAGAGCGCAGTATAGCGGGTCACACGACCATAACAACAAGAGCTCAGATATATTTATTATAACATTTACAATATTTCTCTTTAATTGATACATTTGGTTTCTACAACATTCTGTGATTCTTCTCATTTCTTTGCTGCCCCCTCATTCTTACTCCATAAGGGAATATTTATCTAGAAGTTATTGGAAGAACAAAAAAGGCGAAGTCACTGGAGCGATATAAACGCCGACGCCATTTATTATCCAATTACTTCTCATGTTAATAAGAAACTAGATTTCCCATAAAGTTCTAAAGGTTCCTGAGAGTATCGGGGGGACATATCCTGTCAGAACCGACCGTGAGACCCGCGGGGAGACCCGATTTACAAGGATTGTTTAGAGAATTTCATCTACATAAAGTCGATGGATACAATGTACAGGATCGATGGGGACATAAAGATAGAACAGAAAAATAAAGAAACCAATTCACATGATATATAATCAGTTTAATATTACCGCGCCATTTACCATGAGTTGTTAACATGAAAGCAGACGACCCCCCCCCCCAAAAAAAAAAAAACTCCTCAACATATTGTAGGAAGAAAAATAATGTGACAGGTTCATAAAACAATAAAACTTCTTATAAAACTATGTAAGAAATTTCAACAAACATATCTGTACAGTCATAAAGTCCTTTAGGTGAATGTAACTAATATAAAACTGCCCCCCTATTTACCCCATATGTACAAATACAATAACTATAATACTGCCCCTATGTATACAAAAACAACAACTATATAATACTGCTCCTATATACAAGAATATAACAACTATATCACTGCCCCCTATATGCAAGAATATAACTACTATAATACTGCTCCTATATACAAGAATATAACTACCATAATACTGCTCCTATATACAAGAATATAACTACTATAATACTGCTCCTATATACAGGAATATATCTACTATAATACTGCCTCCTATATACAAGAATATAACTACTATAATACTGCTCCTATATACAAGAATATAACTACTATAATACTGCCTCCTATATACAAGAATATAACTACTATAATACTGCCTCCTATATACAAGAATATAACTACTATAATACTGCCTCCTATATACAAGAATATAACTACTATAATACTTCTCCTATATACAAGAACATAACTACTATAATACTGCTCCTATATACCAGAATATAACTACTATAATACTGCTCCTATATACAAGTATATATAACTACTATAATACTGCCCCCTATATACAAGAATATAACTACTATAATACTGCTCCTATATACAAGAATATAACTACTATAATACTGCCCCTATATACAAGGATGTAACTACTATAATACTGCCCCTATATACAAGAATATAACTACTATAATACTGCTCCTATATACAAGAATATAACTACTATAATACTGCTCCTATATACAAGAATATAACTACTATAATACTGCCCCTATATACAAGAATATAACTACTATAATACCGCTCCTCTATACAAGAATATAACTACTATAATACTGCCTCCTATATTACAAGAATATAACTACAATAATACTGCCTCCTATATGCAAGAATATAACTACTATAATACTGCCTCCTATATACAAGAATATAACTACAATAATACTGCCTCCTATATGCAAGAATATAACTACTATAATACTGTTCCTATATCCAAGAATATAACTACTATAATACTGCTCCTATATACAAGAATATAACTACTATAATACTGCTCCCTATATACAAGAATATAACTACTATAATACTGCTCCTATATACAAGAATATAACTACTATAATACTGCTCCCTATATACAAGAATATAACTACTATAATACTGCTCCTATATACAAGAATATAACTACTATAATACTGCCTCCTACATACAAGAATATAACTACTATAATACTGCTCCTATATACAAGAATATAACTACTATAATACTGCTCCTATATACAAGAATATAACTACTATAATACTGCTCCTATATACAAGAATATAACTACTATAATACTGCTCCTATATACAAGAATATAACTACTATAATACTGCTCCTATATACAAGAATATAACTACTATAATACTGCTCCTATATACAAGAATATAACTACTATAATACTGCTCCTATATACAAGAATATGACTACTATAATACTGCTCCTATATACAAGAATATAACTACTATAATACTGCCTCCTATATACAAGAATATAACTACTATAATACTGTCTCCTATATACAAGAATATAACTACTATAATACTGCTCCTATATACAAAAATATAACTACTATAATACTGTCTCCTATATACAAGAATATAACTACTATAATACTGCTCCTATATACAAGAATATAACTACTATAATACTGCCTCCTATATACAAGAATATAACTACTATAATACTGCTCCTATATACAAGAATATAACTACTATAATACTGCTCCTATATACAAGAATATAACTACTATAATACTGCTCCTATATACAAGAATATAACTACTATAATACTGCTCCCATATACAAGAATATAACTACTATAATACTGCCTCCTATATACAAGAATATAACTACTATAATACTGTCTCCTATATACAAGAATATAACTACTATAATACTGTCTCCTATATACAAGAATATAACTACTATAATACTGCTCCTATATACAAGAATATAACTACTATAATACTGTCTCCTATATACAAGAATATAACTACTATAATACTGCTCCTATATACAAGAATATAACTACTATAATACTGCCTCCAATATACAAGATTATAACTACTATAATACTGCTCCTTCATACAAGAATATTTCTACTATAATACTGCTCCTATATACAAGAATATAACTACTATAATACTGCTCCTTCATACAAGAATATAACTACTATAATACTGCTCCTATATACAAGAATATAACTACTATAATACTGCTCCTATATACAAGAATATATCTACTATAATACTGCTCCTATATACAAGAATATAACTACTATAATACTGCTCCTATATACACAAGAATATAACTACTATAATACTGCTCCTATATACACAAGAATATAACTACTATAATACTGCCTCCTATATACAAGAATATATCTACTATAATACTGCTCCTATATACAAGAATATATCTACTATAATACTGCTCCTTCATACAAGAATATAACTACTATAATACTGCTCCTATATACACAAGAATATAACTACTATAATACTGCCTCCTATATACAAGAATATAAATACTATAATACTGCTCCTATATACAAGAATATAACTACTATAATACTGCTCCTATATACAAGAATATAACTACTATAATACTGCTCCTATATACAAGAATATATCTACTATAATACTGCTCCTATATACAAGAATATAACTACTATAATACTGCTCCTATATACAAGAATATAACTACTATAATACTCCTCCTATATACAAGAATATAACTACTATAATACTGCTCCTATATACAAGAATATAACTACTATAATACTGCCCCTATATACAAGAATATAACTACTATAATACTGCTCCTATATACAAGAATATATCTACTATAATACTGCTCCTATATACAAGAATATATCTACTATAATACTGCTCCTATATACAAGAATATAACTACTATAATACTTCTCCTATATACAAGAATATAACTACTATAATACTGCTCCTATATACAAGAATATAACTACTATAATACTGCTCCTATATACAAGAATATAACTACTATAATACTGCTCCTATATACAAGAATATAACTACTATAATACTGCCTCCTATATACAAGAATATAACTACTATAATACTCCTCCTATATACAACAATATAACTACTATAATACTGCTCCTATATACAAGAATATATCTACTATAATACTGCTCCTATATACAAGAATATATCTACTATAATACTGCTCCTATATACAAGAATATAACTACTATAATACTGCTCCTATATACAAGAATATAACTACTATAATACTGCTCCTATATACAAGAATATAACTACTATAATACTGCTCCTATATACAAGAATATAACTACTATAATACTGCTCCTATATACAAGAATATAACTACTATAATACTGCTCCTATATACAAGAATATAACTACTATAATACTGCCTCCTATATACAAGAATATAACTAGTATAATACTGCCCCTATATACAAGAATATAACTTGTATAATACTGCCCCCTAGTGTCCAGTGAGGTGTAGTTTTCCTGGCTGTTCTTGTGGATACCACCATCTCCTCTTATATGAACGCGGTTTGGTACTTCTCGGTGGCGGTATTTTTTCGTAGATTCTCAGTAATTATAGGAGTTAGCGGTGACTTTTTTTGGGAGAGGTTTGTGTCATATTCCGCAGCCCCATCCTGTTCTCTTCCAGCGGTCGCTGATGTACGACTAATCTGTACGTTTTCTAATCCGCTCCTCATCTTGTGTGTGAATGGCGCGCGGCGGTGTTACATAAAGCTGCCATTGTATCTCCGGGAATTCTCCGCACATCATGTGAATGAGCAGCGACACTTTTATTATTGTTCCCGACGCTAAATAACATGGAAATCAATTGACTGCAGAAATCCTGGATGGCTGTCTGGGCGTGCTGGAGTTTTGAAACAGCTGGAGGTCCACCGTTTGGACACCACTGTCCTGTGACATATATTTGGCCCATGACACTTTTGGCTTTTATTTAGTGTAAACAATTTCCTTGTTTAGTAAACAGACGGATACAATGTATCACAATAGTCAAAATGTATCAATTATTCAGGACAGAGATTTCCTGCACTGGACACAGTGTAACAAACCTTCAGCTCTGAGCAGAGATGGTCAGGATGACTTGCTGGGAGTTGTAGTTTCAGAACAGCTGTATGTCCACATTTTGGAGACCTAATTTGTAAGAGTTACAGATGTATCAGTGATGACCGGTAATTAGTTCCTAACATGGATTGATCCATTTTATTACATTTGTTTCTGTTTATATTTTGTATTTATTTCATCCGTTATTTCCATTAACATTTGTTCCAATCTTTTTAGGAATTAAAGCGAATTATGTAAATAAACCTGATACCATGTTGCCCAGTCAAGTTAAAAGTTTAGATCTCAGTGCTATTGCTTAACTTAGTGTTCCGCCACAGAGTGCCTCCAGCTGTTGCAAAAGTACTACTCCCAGCATGCCCAGACAGCCAAAGGCTGAATGAGCATGATGAGATTTATAGTTTTGCAACAGCTGGAGGCACCCTAATTGGGAAACACTGATCTATGTATACGATGGCCTCTTGACTCTCTGTTGACTCTGGATGTCAGAGGAGAGAAGGATTGGGCAAGTGTCCCCCTGCAGAATACATGTACAAGCGTATGCAGAAATGTAGGGAGGAGCTATGGGAGGAGGCTGCCTGTAGAGAAGGGGGAGGAGCTATAAGAGGAGGCTGCCTGTAGAGGAGGGGGAGGAGCTATAAGAGAAGGCTGCCTGTAGAGAAGAGGGAGGAGCTATGAGAGGAGGCTGCCTGTAGAGAAGGAGGAGGAGCTATGAGAGGAGGCTGCCTGTAGAGAAGGAGGAGGAGCTATGAGAGGAGGCTGCCTGTAGAGAAGGGGGAGGAGCTATAAGAGGAGGCTGCCTGTAGAGAAGGGGGAGGAGCTATGAGAGGAGGCTGCCTGTAGAGAAGGGGGAGGAGTTATAAGTGGAGGCTGTCTGTAGAGGAGGGGGAGGAGCTATAAGAGGAGGCTGTCTGTAAAGAAGAGGGAGGAGCTATAAGAGGAGGCTGCCTGTAGAGGAGGGGGAGGAGCTATAAGAGAAGGCGCCTGTAGAGGGGGAGGAGCTATAAGAGGAGGCTGCCTGGAGAGGAGGGGGAGGAGCTATAAGAGGAGGCTTCTGGTAAAAGAGGGTAAAAAGCTATAAGAGGAGGCTGCCTGTAGAGAAGGGGGAGGAGCTATAAGTGAAGGCTGCCTGTGGAAGAGGGGGAGGAGCTATAAGAGGAGGCTGCCTGTGGAAGAGGGGGAGGAGCTATAAGAAAAAGCTGCCTGTAGAAGATGAGGAGGAGCTATAAGAGGAGGCTGCCTGTAGAAGAGGGGGAGGAGCTATAAGAGGAGGCTGCCTGTAGAAGAGGGGGAGGAGCTATAAGAGGAGGCTGCCTGTAGAAGAGGGGGAGGAGCTATAAGAGGAGGCTGCCTGTAGAAGAGGGGGAGGAGCTATAAGAGGAGGCTGCCTGTAGAAGAGGGGGAGGAGCTATAAGAGGAGGCTGCCTGTAGAAGAGGGGGAGGAGCTATAAGAGGAGGCTGCCTGTAGAAGAGGGGGAGGAGCTATAAGAGGAGGCTGCCTGTAGAAGAGGGGGAGGAGCTATAAGAGGAGGCTGCCTGTAGAAGAGGGGGAGGAGCTATAAGGGTAGGCTGCCTGTGGAAGAGTGAATTTGGGTAGAAAACAGACATGGTGCACATCTACAATCTTGTATAATGATCTGATTGCTTCTCAGCATAATATCAAAAACTAATAGGTTGTTATTATAGATTTTTGATCAAAAAGTACAAGCCCACTCGCCACGTCAAGGCCACCTATCCAGAGTGGGTCCCTAACGTCTCTAGCATAAAATGGCGCAGCACCGGGCGGCGACCACCACCGCCACGACACCAGTGTCCACAGGGGGGGGGAACGACCCACCGGCAGAGCAGCCCCAATGCCACTCAAACCAGTCTATGAGCCGCAAACCCCCGCCCCGCCGCAGACACGGCGCCACGGCAGCAACGGACACCGCACAGCACCACACCAGTGTGAACAGGGATGTAATAGCCACTTACCATGCTCTCCCAGTCAGACTGGGAGGCTGCTAGGAAAGAATAGGGCCCATGTGCAGCTAACTACTACTTATATAGGGTTGGGCTGAGGGGGTGGGGAAGAGTGCAGCACATGTTCAAACAAAAAAAAAGGAGGGGATAGAAATCACAGTGTGAATTCGGGTAGAAGAAACAGACATGGTCGCACATCTACAATCTTGTATAATGATCTGATTGCTTCTCAGCTTAATATCAAAAACTAACAGGTTGTTATTATACATTTTTGATCAAAAAGTACAAGCCCACTCGCCACGTCAAGGCCACCTATCCAGAGTGGGTCCCTAACGTCCCTAGCATAAAATGGCGCAGCACCGAGCGGCGACCACCATGCTTGTAGAAGAGGGGGAGGAGCTTTCAGGGCCAGGAGAAGCTGTAAGCAGGTTAGGTCCTCGCCTACGGCATCACCGCCTACCTGGCCTGCTAGCTTGTGGCTCTTTCAGCTGCAGGTATATCCTCAGGACGCACATGCAGATGAAAGCAGACGGTGCAGGGAGCTTACTGTGTAGGCTGCCGGAAGCCTTGTGCCTGCGGCCTATGAGAGGTCAGGAGTTGTGCAGTAGTGGCGTCGACCATCGCTGGTTCTGCAGAATAGTTTAGTCGTATACACGGTGTCCATCAAAACATTTTCAATGACTTTTGGCTTCTATCAATTCGCTATTTTATTCCTGCGAGTTCAGTGAACGGCGCCAATGTCATTTTTCATTCTTTTCTCTTGTTCCGCTCACATTCCGCCGATGTTTACAATCTCCTTTCCTGATACAATGTAACGAGTTTTGTTAATGAATAGATGTCCTTAACCGTCGTGCCGAGGAGCGCCTGCAATTAGGGAAGATAATGGTTATTAATTGCTTCCCGGAGAGACGGCGCCGATCATGTGTCCAGGTATTGTCTCCGTATGAGAGCCGCCGCTGGAACGCTGATCGCGGAGCAATGTCAGAAAAAATGTTCCAGTTAATTGCTGCTAAATACGGGAGCGCCAAGTGCTTTGACGCACGGAACGTTCTGTAATATTAGAACAATAATCTCTAATATGCTGGCGAACTACAACTCCCAGAATGCCCTGACATTGCATGAAGGGAGTTCAAGTTTTGTGATCACTGCTGTAGACCAGTGGTCTTTAACCTGTGGCCCTCCAGCTGTTGCAAAACCCAGCATGCCCAGACAGTTGTTGGCTGTCCGGGCATGCTGGGCGTTGTAGTTTTGCAACAGCTGGAGGCACACCGGTTTGGATTCTGCAATTTAACTTTGTCCTAGGCCTGGCTGGAAACCCAGTAAGGTTCTAGCGTGAAGCCATGGGGCTCCTGTAAAAAGCCTTTGGCTGTCCGGGCATGCTGGGAGTTGTAGTTTCTTAACAGCTGGAGAGACACAGGTTGGTCAGGACATACTGGGAGTTGTAGTTTCCCAACAGCTGGAGATCCACAGGTTGGTCAGGGCATGCTGAGAGTTGTAGTTTTGCAACATCTGGAGAGCAACAGGTTGGTCAGGGCATTCTGGGAGTTGTTGTTTTGCAACAGCTGGAGGCACACTGGTTGGTAAACACTGCTTTAGATTCTGTAGTTAGACTTTGTCCTAGACCTGGCCGGAAGCCCAAATAAGGTCCTAGGGTGAAGCTATGAGGCTCCTGTACAAAGCCTTTGGTTGTCCGTGCATGCTGGGAGTTGTAGTTCTGCAACAGCTGGAGAGGCAGAGTTTGGTCAGGATATGCTGGGAGTTGTAGTTGTGCAACATCTGGAGAGCAGCAGGTTGGTCAGGACATGCTGGGAGTTGTAGTTATACAACATCTGAAGAGCAGCAGGTTGGTCAGCACATGCTGGGAGTTGTAGTTATACAACATTTGAAGAGCAGCAGGTTGGTCAGGACATGCTGGGAGTTGTAGTTTCCCAACAACTGTAGAGCCACAGGTTGGTCAGGACATGCTGGGAGTTGTAGTTATACAACATCTGAAGAGCAGCAGGTTGGTCAGGACATGCTGGGAGTTGTAGTTATACAACATCTGAAGAGCAGCAGGTTGGTCAGGATATGCTGGGAGTTGTAGTTATACAACATCTGAAGAGCATCAGGTTGGTCAGGACATGCTGGGAGTTGTAGTTATACAACATCTGAAGAGCAGCAGGTTGGTCAGGACATGCTGGGAGTTGTAGTTATACAAAATCTGAAGAGCAGCAGGTTGGTCAGGACATGCTGGGAGTTGTAGTTATACAACATCTGAAGAGCAGCAGGTTGGTCAGGACATGCTGGGAGTTGTAGTTATACAACATCTGAAGAGCATCAGGTTGGTCAGGACATGCTGGGAGTTGTAGTTATACAACATCTGAAGAGCAGCAGGTTGGTCAGGATATGCTGGGAGTTGTAGTTATACAACATCTGAAGAGCAGCAGGTTGGTCAGGACATGCTGGGAGTTGTAGTTATACAACATCTGAAGAGCAGCAGGTTGGTCAGGACATGCTGGGAGTTGTAGTTATACAAAATCTGAAGAGCAGCAGGTTGGTCAGGATATGCTGGGAGTTGTAGTTATACAACATCTGAAGAGCAGCAGGTTGGTCAGGACATGCTGGGAGTTGTAGTTATACAACATCTGAAGAGCAGCAGATTGGTCAGGATATGCTGGGAGTTGTAGTTATACAAAATCTGAAGAGCAGCAGGTTGGTCAGGACATGCTGGGAGTTGTAGTTATACAACATCTGAAGAGCAGCAGGTTGGTCAGGACATGCTGGGAGTTGTAGTTATACAACATCTGAAGAGCAGCAGGTTGGTCAGGACATGCTGGGAGTTGTAGTTATACAACATCTGAAGAGCAGCAGGTTGGTCAGGACATGCTGGGAGTTGTAGTTATACAACATCTGAAGAGCAGCAGGTTGGTCAGGATATGCTGGGACATGGACGACCAACTCCGGGCAACCGAAAATGTGGAACCATATAATCTACATAAGTAACATTGTATTAAGTAGGATCGACCGATATTGATTTTTGTAGGGCCGATACCGATATTCTGTGGCCTTTCAGGCCGATTTATACCAATATTCCGGTATAAGTTATCGGTTATTTCGCCAAAACCGGCACGGGCGCTTTAAATCAATTAACTGCAGCGGCTTTTGCGGGGCCAGAGACCGCCGCCGCCACCCGTTTCTCTCCCCTGCCTGTCATTAGTCCAACCACCGCCGCCGCCCCATTGCCTCCCCCATCCCAGGTTTTATAATGACCTGTTCCCGGGGTCTGCGCCACTTCTGGCTCCAGCGGCGTCCTGAGCTGTCGTAACGGAGGACGCCGCAGGAGTAGCGCAGACCCCGGGCCCTGGGAACAGGTAATTATAAAACCGCAGATGGGGGAGGCAATGGGGAAACGGCGGGGGGGGGGGGGGGGGGCGTTGCGCCCCGGGTGTGGTGCGGGGCATTATCGGATCCTTAATTAAAAGCTTAAAATAAAAATGTAAATTGAAAAAGCCGCCAGCACCACGCGTGTCCACAGGTAGTCAGTGGTATTGCAGGTCATCCCTATAAATTTAAATACAGTTGAGCTGCAATACAATACACATCCTGTGGTCAGAGGTGGCGCTGCATTTACAAACATCCCAAAACAAGCAACAAAAATCTTCTTCTCCCCAGAACCAATGAACTGTTCATAAAGCATTTACATCGATTCTGCACAAAATAATAAAGTTAGAAGAAAAACGCAAAAGCGTCAAACAGAATAACGAAAAGTGTGCGAAATCTGAGGACGAATCCCCCCACGTGATGACATTGAGAACCTTCTAAAAAACTTTCAGATAGGAAGAGTCATCGCTGCGCACAACCTTGATACCGAGCGACAAGTCACATACGAAATCATAAAAATACCAGAAAAAAATCCAAAATACAAGGTTGAGCGCCGGAACAGCCTTGAGATCGGCGCCATTTATCTGATTAATGGATGTCATGGTGACCGCAATCAGGAGCATCGTGTTTACTCCTCACTAAGAGAAAAGAGGAAAATGTTCCCTTTATTACAGGAGAAAAGGATTCTATATAATAACATGGACGATAATTACATTAGAGGAGGGGGAGGAGCTAAAGAGCGACAAAATACAGAACCGGAAAACATCACATTGTCCCAACACAGAATATCACAGTATATATATATTATATACAGTATATACCAGGTTATACCAGCATGGTCCATATCACTATATACAGGAGATATATAACTTATACCAGCTTTACATATATATTATATACAGTATATACCAGGTTATACCAGCATGGTCCATATCACTATATACAGGAGATATATAACTTATACCAGCTGTACATATATATTATATACAGTATATACCGGGTTATACCAGCATGGTCCATATCACTATATACAGGAGATATATAACTTATACCAGCTGTACATATATATTATATACAGTATATACCCAGGTTATACCAGCATGGTCCATATCACTATATACAGTATATATAACTTATACCAGCTGTACATATATATTATATACAGTATATACCCAGGTTATACCAGCATGGTCCATATCACTATATACAGTATATATAACTTATACCAGCTGTACATATATATTATATACTGTATATACCAGGTTATACCAGCATGGCCCATATCACTATATACAGGAGATATATATAACTTATACCAGCTGTACATATATATTATATACAGTATATACCCAGGTTATACCAGCATGGTCCATATCACTATATACAGTATATATAACTTATACCAGCTGTACATATATATTATATACAGTATATACCCAGGTTATACCAGCATGGTCCATATCACTATATACAGTATATATAACTTATACCAGCTGTACATATATATTATATACTGTATATACCAGGTTATACCAGCATGGCCCATATCACTATATACAGGAGATATATAACTTATACCAGCTGTACATATATAATTATATACAGTATATACCAGGTTATACCAGCATGGTCCATATCACTATATACAGGAGATATATAACTTATACCAGCTGTACATATATATTATATGCAGTATATACCAGGTTATACCAGCATGGTCCATATCACTATATCCAGGAGATATATAACTTATACCAGCTGTACATATATATTATATACAGTATATACCCAGGTTATAACAGCATGGTCCATATCACTATATACAGGAGATATATAACTTATACCAGCTGTACATATATATTATATACAGTATATACCAGGTTATACCAACATGGTCCATATCACAATATACAGGAGATATATAACTTACACTAGCTGTACATATATATTATATACAGTATATACCAGATATACCAGCATGGTCCATATCACTATATACAGGAGATATATAACTTATACCAGCTGTACATATATATTATATACAGTATATACCCAGGTTATACCAGCATGGTCCATATCACTATATACAGTATATATAACTTATACCAGCTGTACATATATATTATATACAGTATATACCGGATTATACCAGCATGGTCCATATCCCTATATACAGGAGATATATAACTTATACCAGCTGTACATATATATTATATACAGTATATACCAGGTTATACCAGCATGGTCCATATCACTATATACAGGAGATATATAACTTATACCAGCTGTACATATATATTATATACAGTATATACCAGGTTATACCAGCATGGTCCATATCACTATATACAGTATATATAACTTATACCAGCTGAACATATATATTATATACAGTATATACCCAGGTTATACCAGCATGGTCCATATCACTATATACTGGAGATATATAACTTATACCAGCTGTACATATATATTATATACAGTATATACCAGGTTATACCAGCATAGCCCATATCACTATATACAGGAGATATATAACTTATACCAGCTGTACATATATATTATATACAGTATATGCCCAGGTTATACCAGCATGGTCCATATCACTATATACTGGAGATATATAACTTATACCAGCTGTACATATATTATATACAGTATATATCAGGTTATACCAGCATGGTCCATATCACTATATACCGGAGATATATAACTTATACCAGCTGTACATATATATTATATACAGTATATACCAGGTTATACCAGCATGGTCCATATCACTATATACAGGAGATATATAACTTATACCAGCTGTACATATATATTATATACAGTATATACCAGGTTATACCAGCATGGTCCATATCACTATATACAGGAGATATATAACTTATACCAGCTGTACATATATATTATACACAGTATATACCAGGTTATACCAGCATGGTCCATATCACTATATACAGGAGATATCTAACTTATACCAGCTGTACATATATATTATATACAGTATATACCAGGTTATACCAGCATGGTCCATATCACTATATACAGGAGATATATAACTTATACCAGCTGTACATATATATTATATACAGTATATACCAGGTTATACCAGCATGGTCCATATCACTATGTACAGGAGATATATAACTTATACCAGCTGTACATATATATACAGTATATACCAGGTTATACCAGCATGGTCCATATCACTATATACAGGAGATATATAACTTATACCAGCTCTACATATATATTATATACAGTATATACCAGATATACCAGCATGGTCCATATCACTATATACAGGAGATATATAACTTATACCAGCAGTACATATATATTATATACAGTATATACCAGATATACCAGCATGGTCCATAACACTATATACAGGAGATATATAACTTATACCAGCTGTACATATATATTATATACAGTATATACCAGGTTATACCAGCATGGTCCATATCCCTATATACAGGAGATATATAACTTATACCAGCTGTACATATATATTATATACAGTATATACCAGGTTATACCAGCATGGTCCATATCACTATATACAGGAGATATATAACTTATACCAGCTGTACATATATATTATATACAGTATATACCCAGGTTTTACCAGCATGGTCCATATCACTATATACAGGAGACATATAACTTATACCAGCTGTACATATATATTATATACAGTATATACCCAGGTTATACCAGCATGGTCCATATCACTATATACAGGAGATATATAACTTATACCAGTTGTACATATATATTATATACAGTATATACCCAGGTTATACCAGCATGGTCCATGTCACTATATACAGGAGATATATAACTTATACCAGCTGTACATATATATTATATACAGTATATACCAGGTTATACCAGCATGGTCCATATCACTATATACAGGAGATATATAACTTATACCAGCTGTACATATATATTATATACTGTATATACCAGCATGGACCATATCACTATATACAGGAGATATATAACTTATACCAGCTGTACATATATATATTATATACAGTATATACCAGGTTATACCAGCATGGTCCATATCACTATATACAGGAGATATATAACTTATACCAGCTGTACATATATATTATATACAGTATATACCCAGGTTATACCAGCATGGTCCATATCACTATATACAGGAGATATATAACTTATACCAGCTGTACATATATATATTATATACAGTATATACCAGGTTATACCAGCATGGTCCATATCACTATATACAGGAGATATATAACTTATACCAGCTGTACATATATATTATATACAGTATATACCCAGGTTATACCAGCATGGTCCATATCACTATATACAGGAGATATATAACTTATACCAGCTGTACATATATATTGCATACAGTATATACCAGGTTATACCAGCATGGTCCATATCACTATATACAGGAGATATATAACTTATACCAGCTGTACATATATATTATATAGAGTATATACCAGGTTATACCAGCATGGGCCATATCACTATATACAGGAGATATATAACTTATACCAGCTGTACATATATATTATATACAGTATATACAAGGTTATACCAGCATGGTCCATATCACTATATACAGGAGATATATAACTTATACCAGCTGTGCATATATATTATATACAGTATATACCAGGTTATACCAGCATGGTCCATATCACTATATACAGGATATATATAACTTATACCAGCTGTACATATATATTATATACAGTATATACCGGATTATACCAGCATGGTCCATATCACTATATACAGGAGATATATAACTTATACCAGCTGTACATATATATATTATATACAGTATATACCAGGTTATACCAGCATGGTCCATATCACTATATACAGGAGATATATAACTTATACCAGCTGTAAATATATATTATATACAATATATACCAGGTTATACCAGCATGGTCCATATCACTATATACAGGAGATATATAACTTATACCAGCTGTACATAAATATTATATACAGTATATACCAGGTTATACCAGCATGGTCCATATAACTATATACAGGAGATATATAACTTATACCAGCTGTGCATATATATTATATACAGTATATACCAGGTTATACCAGCATGGTCCATATCACTATATACAGGAGATATATAACTTATACCAGCTGTGCATATATATAATATACAGTATATACAAGGTTATACCAGCATGGTCCATATCACTATATACAGGAGATATATAACTTATACCAGCTGTGCATATATATTATATACAGTATATACAAGGTTATACCAGCATGGTCCATATCACTATATACAGGAGATATATAACTTATACCAGCTGTGCATATATATTATATACAGTATATACAAGGTTATACCAGCATGGTCCATATCACTATATACAGGAGATATATAACTTATACCAGCTGTGCATATATATTATATACAGTATATACCAGGTTATACCAGCATGGTCCATATAACTATATACAGGAGATATATAACTTATACCAGCTGTGCATATATATTATATACAGTATATACCAGGTTATACCAGCATGGTCCATATCACTATATACAGGAGATATATAACTTATACCAGCTGTGCATATATATTATATACAGTATATACCAGGATATACCAGCATGGTCCATATCACTATATACAGGAGATATATAACTTATACCAGCTGTACATATATATATATATAATATACAGTATATACCAGGTTATACCAGCATGGTCCATATCACTATATACAGGAGATATATAACTTATACCAGCTGTACATATATATTATATACAGTATATACCAGGTTATACCAGCATGGTCCATATCACTATATACAGGAGATATATAACTTATACCAGCTGTACATATATATTATATACAGTATATACCAGGTTATACCAGCATGGTCCATATCACTATATACAGGAGATATATAACTTATACCAGCTGTACATATATATTATATACAGTATATACCAGGCTATACCAGCATAGTCCATATCACTATATACAGGAGATATATAACTTATACCAGCTGTACATACATATATATATATATATATATATATATATATATATATAATATACAGTATATACCAGGTTATACCAGCATGGTCCATATCACTATATACAGGAGATATATAACTTATACCAGCTGTACATATATATTATATACAGTATATACCAGGTTATACCAGCATGGTCCATATCACTATATACAGGAGATATATAACTTATACCAGCTGTACATATATATTATATACAGTATATACCCAGGTTATACCAGCATGGTCCATATCACTATATACAGGAGATATATAACTTATACCAGCTGTACATATATATTATATACAGTATATACCAGGTTATACCAGCATGGCCCATATCCCTATATACAGGAGATATATAACTTATACCAGCTGTACATATATATTATATACAGTATATACCAAGGTTATACCAGCATGGTCCATATCACTATATACAGGAGATATATAACTTATACCAGCTGTACATACATATTATATCCAGTATATACCAGGTTATACCAGCATGGTCCATATCACTATATACAGGAGATATATAACTTATACCAGCTGTACATATATATTATATACAGTATATACCCAGGTTATACCAGCATGGTCCATATCACTATATACAGGAGACATATAACTCATACCAGCTGTACATATATATTATATACAGTATATAGCCAGGTTATACCAGCATGGTCCATATCACTATATACAGGAGATATATAACTTATACCAGCTGTACATATATATTATATACAGTATATACCCAGGTTATACCAGCATGGTCCATATCACTATATACAGGAGACATATAACTTATACCAGCTGTGCATATATATTATATACAGTATATACCAGGTTATACCAGCATGGTCCATATCACTATATACAGGAGATATATAACTTATACCAGCTGTACATATATATTATATACAGTATATACCAGGCTATACCAGCATGGTCCATGTCACTATATACAGGAGATATATAACTTATACCAGCTGTACATATATATTATATACAGTATATACCAGGTTATACCAGCATGGTCCATATCACTATATACAGGAGATATATAACTTATACCAGCTGTACATATATATTATATACTGTATATACCAGCATGGACCATATCACTATATACAGGAGATATATAACTTATACCAGCTGTACATATATATATTATATACAGTATATACCAGGTTATACCAGCATGGTCCATATCACTATATACAGGAGATATATAACTTATACCAGCTGTACATATATATTATATACAGTATATACCCAGGTTATACCAGCATGGTCCATATCACTATATACAGGAGATATATAACTTATACCAGCTGTACATATATATATTATATACAGTACATACCAGGTTATACCGGCATGGTCCATATCACTATATACAGGAGATATATAACTTATACCAGCTGTACATATATATTATATACAGTATATACCCAGGTTATACCAGCATGGTCCATATCACTATACACAGGAGATATATAACTTATACCAGCTGTACATATATATTGCATACAGTATATACCAGGTTATACCAGCATGGTCCATATCACTATATACAGGAGATATATAACTTATACCAGCTGTACATATATATTATATAGAGTATATACCAGCATGGGCCATATCACTATATACAGGAGATATATAACTTATACCAGCTGTACATATATATTATATACAGTATATACAAGGTTATACCAGCATGGTCCATATCACTATATACAGGAGATATATAACTTATACCAGCTGTGCATATATATTATATACAGTATATACCAGGTTATACCAGCATGGTCCATATCACTATATACAGGAGATATATAACTTATACCAGCTGTACATATATATTATATACAGTATATACCAGGTTATACCAGCATGGTCCATATCACTATATACAGGAGATATATAACTTATACCAGCTGTACATATATATTATATACAGTATATACCAGGTTATACCAGCATGGTCCATATCACTATATACAGGAGATATATAACTTATACCAGCTGTAAATATATATTATATACAATATATACCAGGTTATACCAGCATGGTCCATATCACTATATACAGGAGATATATAACTTATACCAGCTGTACATAAATATTATATACAGTATATACCAGGTTATACCAGCATGGTCCATATAACTATATACAGGAGATATATAACTTATACCAGCTGTGCATATATATTATATACAGTATATACCAGGTTATACCAGCATGGTCCATATCACTATATACAGGAGATATATAACTTATACCAGCTGTGCATATATATAATATACAGTATATACAAGGTTATACCAGCATGGTCCATATCACTATATACAGGAGATATATAACTTATACCAGCTGTGCATATATATTATATACAGTATATACCAGGTTATACCAGCATGGTCCATATCACTATATACAGGAGATATATAACTTATACCAGCTGTGCATATATATTATATACAGTATATACAAGGTTATACCAGCATGGTCCATATCACTATATACAGGAGATATATAACTTATACCAGCTGTGTATATATATTATATACAGCATATACCAGGTTATACCAGCATGGTCCATATAACTATATACAGGAGATATATAACTTATACCAGCTGTGCATATATATTATATACAGTATATACCAGGTTATACCAGCATGGTCCATATCACTATATACAGGAGATATATAACTTATACCAGCTGTGCATATATATTATATACAGTATATACCAGGATATACCAGCATGGTCCATATCACTAAATACAGGAGATATATAACTTATACCAGCTGTACATATATATATATATAATATACAGTACCAGGTTATACCAGCATGGTCCATATCACTATATACAGGAGATATATAACTTATATCAGCTGTACATATATATTATATACAGTATATACCAGGTTATACCAGCATGGTCCATATCACTATATACAGGAGATATATAACTTATACCAGCTGTACATATATATTATATACAGTATATACCAGGTTATACCAGCATGGTCCATATCACTATATACAGGAGATATATAACTTATACCAGCTGTACATATATATTATATAGAGTATATACCAGGTTATACCAGCATGGTCCATATCACTATATACAGGAGATATATAACTTATACCAGCTGTACATATATATATATATATATATATATATATATATAATATACAGTATATACCAGGTTATACCAGCATGGTCCATATCACTATATACAGGAGATATATAACTTATACCAGCTGTACATATATATTATATACAGTATATACCAGGTTATACCAGCATGGTCCATATCACTATATACAGGAGATATATAACTTATACCAGCTGTACATATATATTATAGACAGTATATACCAGGTTATACCAGCATGGCCCATATCCCTATATACAGGAGATATATAACTTATACCAGCTGTACATATATATTATATACAGTATATACCAAGGTTATACCAGCATGGTCCATATCACTATATACAGGAGATATATAACTTATACCAGCTGTACATATATATTATATACAGTATAT
Organism: Hyla sarda; assembly: GCF_029499605.1. NCBI lineage: Eukaryota > Metazoa > Chordata > Amphibia > Anura > Hylidae > Hyla > Hyla sarda. Next base: position 235,609 of record NW_026610675.1, read on the forward strand.
ACCAGTATATACCAGCATGGTCCATATCACTATATACAGTATATATAACTTATACCAGCTGTACATATATATTATATATAGTATATACCCAGGTTATACCAGCATGGTCCATATCACTATATACAGGAGATATATAACTTATACCAGCTGTACATATATATTATATACAGTATATACCAGGTTATACCAGCATGGTCCATATCACTATATACAGGAGATATATAACTTATACCAGCTGTACATATATATTATATACAGTATATACCAGGTTATACCAGCATGGTCCATATCACTATATACAGGAGATATATAACTTATACCAGCTGTACATATATATTATATACAGTATATACTAAATATACCAGCATGGTCCATATCACTATATACAGGAGATATATAACTTATACCAGCTGTACATATATATTATATACAGTATATACCAGGTTATACCAGCATGGTCCATATCACTATATACAGGAGATATATAACTTATACCAGCTGTACATATATATTATATACAGTATATACCAGGTTATACCAGCATGGTCCATATGACTATATACAGGAGATATATAACTTATATCAGCTGTACATATATATTATATACAGTATATACCAGGTTATACCAGCATGGTCCATATCACTATATACAGGAGATATATAACTTATACCAGCTGTACATATATTATATACAGTATATACCAGGTTATACCAGCATGGTCCATATCACTATATACAGGAGATATATAACTTATACCAGCTGTACATATATATTATATACAGTATATACCAGGTTATACCAGCATGGCCCATATCACTATATACAGAAGATATATAACTTATACCAGCTGTACATATATATTATATACAGTATATACCAGGTTATACCAGCATGGTCCATATCACTATATACAGTATATATAACTTATACCAGCTGTACATATATATTATATACAGTATATACCAGGTTATACCAGCATGGTCCATATCACTATATACAGGAGATATATAACTTATACCAGCTGTACATATATATACAGTATATACCCAGGCTATACCAGCATGGTCCATATGACTATATACAGGAGATATATAACTTATACCAGCTGTACATATATATTATATACAGTATATACCAGGTTATACCAGCATGGTCCATATCACTATATACAGTATATATAACTTATACCAGCTGTGCATATATATTATATACAGTATATACCAGGTTATACCAGCATGGTCCATATCACTATATACAGGAGATATATAACTTATACCAGCTGTACATATATATTATATACAGTATATACCCAGGTTATACCAGTATGGTCCATATTACTATATACAGGAGATATATAACTTATACCAGCTGTATATATATATATATTATATACAGTATATACCAGGTTATACCAGCATGGTCCATATCACTATATACAGGAGATATATAACTTATACCAGCTGTACATATATATTATATACAGTATATACCAGGTTATACCAGCATGGTCCATATCACTATATACAGGAGATATATAACTTATACCAGCTGTGCATATATATTATATACAGTATATACCAGGTTATACCAGCATGGTCCATATCACTATATACAGGAGATATATAACTTATACCAGCTATACATATATATTATATACAGTATATACCAGGTTATACCAGTATGGTCAATATCACTATATACAGGAGATATATAACTTATACCAGCTGTACATATATATTATATACAGTATATACAAGGTTATACCAGCATGGTCCATATCACTATAGACAGGAGATATATAACTTATACCAGCTCTACATATATATTATATACAGTATATACCAGGTTATACCAGCATGGTCCATATCACTATTTACAGTATATATAACTTATACCAGCTGTACATATATATTATATACAGTATATGTCAGGTTATACCAGCATGGTCCATATCACTATATACAGGAGATATATAACTTATACCAGCTGTACATATATATTATATACAGTATATACCAGGTTATACCAGCATGGTCCATATCACTATATACAGGAGATATATAACTTATACCAGCTGTACATATATATTATATACAATATATACCAGGTTATACCAGCATGGTCCACATCACTATATATAGTATATATAACTTATACCAGCTCTACATATATATTATATACAGTATATACCAGGTTATACCAGCATGGTCCATATCACTATATACAGGAGATATATAACTTATACCAGCTGTACATATATATTATATACAGTATATACCAGGTTATACCAGCATGGTCCATATCACTATATACAGGAGATATATAACTTATACCAGCTGTACATATATATTATATACAGTATATACCCAGGTTATACCAGCATGGTCCATATCACTATTTACAGTATATATAACTTATACCAGCTGTACATATATATTATATACAGTATATGTCAGGTTATACCAGCATGGTCCATATCACTATATACAGGAGATATATAACTTATACCAGCTGTACATATATATTATATACAGTATATACCAGGTTATACCAGCATGGTCCATATCACTATATACAGGAGATATATAACTTATACCAGCTGTACATATATATTATATACAGTATATACCAGGTTATACCAGCATGGTCCATATCACTATATACAGGAGATATATAACTTATACCAGCTGTACATATATATTATATACAGTATATACCAGGTTATACCAGCATGGTCCATATCACTATATACAGGAGATATATAACTTATACCAGCTGTACATATATATTATATACAGTATATACCAGGTTATACCAGCATGGTCCATATCACTATATACAGGAGATATATAACTTATACCAGCTGTACATATATATTATATACAGTATATACCAGGTTATACCAGCATGGTCCATATCACTATATACAGGAGATATATAACTTATACCAGCTGTACATATATATTATATACAGTATATACCAGGTTATACCAGCATGGTCCATATCACTATATACAGGAGATATATAACTTACACCAGCTGTACATATATATTATATACAGTATATACCAGGTTATACCAGCATGGTCCATATCACTATATACAGGAGATATATAACTTACACCAGCTGTACATATATATTATATACAGTATATACCAGGTTATACCAGCATGGTCCATATCACTATATACAGGAGATATATAACTTATACCAGCTGTACATATATATTATATACAGTATATACCAGCATGGTCCATATCACTATATACAGGAGATATATAACTTATACCAGCTGTACATATATATTATATACAGTATATACCAGCATGGTCCATATCACTATATACAGGAGATATATAACTTATACCAGCTGTACATATATATTATATACAGTATATACCAGCATGGTCCATATCACTATATACAGGAGATATATAACTTATACCAGCTGTACATATATATTATATACAGTATATACCAGCATGGTCCATATCACTATATACAGGAGATATATAACTTATACCAGCTGTACATATATATTATATACAGTATATACCAGCATGGTCCATATCACTATATACAGGAGATATATAACTTATACCAGCTGTACATAGTTACATAGTTACATAGTTAGTACGGTCGAAAAAAGACATATGTCCATCAAGTTCAACCAGGGAATTAAGGGGTAGGGGTGTAAGGGGATAAGGGGTAGGGGTGTGGCGCGCTATTGGGGAAGGGATGAGATTTTATATTTCTTCATAAGCATTAATCTTATTTTGTTCCAGGAATGTATCTAATCCTGTTTTAAAGCTGTTAATTGTTCCTGCTGTGACCAGTTCCTGAGGTAGACCGTTCCATAAATTCACAGTCCTCACGGTAAAGAAGGCGTGTCGCCCCTTGAGACTAAACTTTTTTTTCTCCAGACGGAGGGAGTGCCCCCTCGTCCTTTGGGGGGGTTTAACCTGGAACAGTTTTTCTCCATATTTTTTGTATGGGCCATTAATATACTTATATACGTTTATCATATCCCCCCTTAAACGTCTCTTCTCAAGACTAAACAATTGTAACTCCTTTAATCGCTCCTCATAGCTAAGATGTTCCATGCCCCATATTAGTTTAGTCGCGCGTCTCTGCACCCTTTCCAACTCCGCAGTGTCCCTTTTATGGACAGGTGACCAAAACTGAACAGCATATTCCAGGTGAGGCCGTACCAATGCTTTATAAAGGGGGAGTATTATGTCCCTGCCCCTCGAGTCCAGGCCTCTTTTGATACATGACAATATCCTGCCGGCTTTGGAAGCAGCAGCCTGACATTGCATGCTATTCTGTAGTCTGTGATCTACAAGTCCCCCAGATCCTTCTCTACCAGTGACTCTGCCAGTTTAATCCCCCCTAAGACATACGATGCTGCAGGTTATTAGTACCCAGATGCATAACTTTACATTTATCCACATTGAACCTCATTTGCCAAGTGGATGCCCAGACACTTAGTCTATCCAAGTCATCCTGTAACTTATGCACATCCTCTATAGACTGTACCGTGCTACAAAGTTTGGTGTCATCTGCAAAGATAGAAACAGAGCTGTTAATACCATCCTCTATATCATTGATAAATAAATTAAACAGCAGCGGGCCCAGTACTGAACCTTGGGGTACACCACTAATAACCGGGGACCAATCAGAGTACGAATCATTGACCACCACTCTCTGGGTACGATCCATGATCAGTGTTCAATCCAGTTACAAACTAAAATTTCTAAACCCAAAGACCTTAACTTACCTGTCAGACGTCTATGAGGGACAGTATCAAATGCTTTAGCAAAATCCAGAAACACTATATACACAGCCAATCCTCTATATACACAGCCCCCCTCTATATACACAGCCAATCCTCTATATACACAGCCCCCCTCTATATACACAGCCCCCCTCTATATACACAGCCCCCCTCTATATACACAGCCAATCCTCTATATACACAGCCCCCCTCTATATACACAGCCCCCCTCTATATACACAGCCATTCCTCTATATACACAGCCATTCCTCTATATACACATCCCCCCTCTATATACACAGCCCCCCCTCTATATCCACAGCCATTCCTCTGTCAAGGCTTCTACTCACCTCTTCATAAAAGCAAATTAGATTGGTTTGACAACTTCTATCCTTAGTAAACCCATGCTGGCTATCACTTATAATACAATTATCCCCTATGTATTCCTGTATGTAATCCCTTATAAGTCCTTCAAACAATTTACCCACAATGCACGTTAGACTTACCGGTCTATAATTGCCTGGGGAAGACCTAGAGCCCTTTTTGAAGATTGGCACCACATTCGCCTTGCGCCAGTCCCTTGGCACAATACCAGACACCAGAGAATCTCTAAATATCATGAACAGGGGTACAGATATTACTGAACTTACCTCTCTAAGAACTCTTGGGTGTAGTCCATCCGGCCCTGGAGATTTGCTTAAATTTATATCACTTAACTTACCTTGTACCATCTCTACATTAAGCCAGTTCAGTACATTACATGATGTGTTACCAGCACTGACCTGTACATGATGTGTTACCAGCACTGACCTGTACATGATGTGTTACCAGCACTGACCTGGCCAATGTCAGCTCCTTCTTCCATAGTGTATACAGAACTAAAGAACCCATTCAGTAGCTCCGCCTTCTCTTGATCGCCTGTGACAACCTCCCCATTATCATTATTAAGGGGTCCTACATGCTCTGTCCTTGGTTTTTTTGCATTGATATATCTAAAAAAATATTTAGGATTAGTTTTGCTTTCTTTGGCCACCTGTCTCTCATTTTGAATTTTTGCTGTTTTTATTACATTTTTACAGATTTTATTAAGCTCCTTGTACTGTTTAAATGTTATCGCTGACCCATCAGATTTGTATTTTTTGAAGGCTATTTTTTTGTTGTTTATTGCTCTTTTAACATCATGTGTCAGCCATGTAGGATTTAGTTTCAATCGTTTATATTTGTTCCCCTTTGGTATATATTTAGCTGTATAGTTATTTAGAGTTGATATAAAGATGTCCCATTTACCTTCTGTATCAGTATTTGAGAACCCCTCCCCCAGTCTATGTCCTGTAGTGCAGATCTCAGCCCAGGGAAATTTGCCTTTTTAAAGTTATATGTTTTTGCCTTCCCCGCCTGTCTTTGTTTTCTACATTTTAAGTGAAAAGTAACTATATTGTGGTCGCTATTACCAAGGTTTTCCCGCACAGTTACATTACCAACCAGCTCTGCGTTGTTGGAAATGATCAGATCCCACAAGGCATCACTTCTTGTTGGGTCCTCCACAAACTGGCCCATAAAATTATCCTGCAATAAATTTAGGAATTGTCGCCCCTTTGTAGTTTTAGCCAACCCCGGACCCCAATCTATATCTGGATAGTTATAATCTCCCATTATTACCACTGTACCTGCCCGGGCGGCCTCTCTATTTGTTTATGAAGCCGAACTTCTATCTCTTCAGTGATATTAGGGGGTCTGTAGATTACCCCAAATATTATTTTTTCAGTATTTCCCTCCTTTTGTAATTCTACCCACAATGATTCCACCTCCTCAGAATCATCACACACATATATATTATATACAGTATATACCCAGGTTATACCAGCATGGTCCATATCACTATATACAGGAGATATATAACTTATACCAGCTGTACATATATATACAGTATATACCAGGTTATACCAGCATGGTCCATATCACTATATACAGGAGATATATAACTTATACCAGCTGTACATATATATTATATACAGTATATACCAGGTTATACCAGCATAGTCCATATCACTATATATAGGAGATATATAACTTATACCAGATGTACATATATATTATATACAGTATATACCAGGTTATACCAGCATGGTCCATATCACTATATACAGGAAATATATAACTTATACCAGCTGTACATATATATTATATACAGTATATACCAGGTTATACCAGCATGGTCCATATCACTATATACAGTATATATAACTTATACCAGCTGTACATATATATTATATACAGTATATACCAGGTTATACCAGCATGGTCCATATCACTATATACAGGAGATATATAACTTATACCAGCTGTACATATATATTATATACAGTATATACCAGGTTATACCAGTATGGTCAATATCACTATATACAGGAGATATATAACTTATACCAGCTGTACATATATATTATATACAGTATATACCAGGTTATACCAGCATGGTCCATATCACTATATACAGGAGATATATAACTTATACCAGCTGTACATATATATTATATACAGTATATACCAGGTTATACCAGCATGGTCCATATCACTATATACAGGAGAAATATAACTTATACCAGCTGTACATATATATTATATACAGTATATACCAGGTTATACCAGCATGGTCCATATCACTATATACAGGAGAAATATAACTTATACCAGCTGTACATATATATTATATACAGTATATACCAGGTTATACCAGCATAGTCCATATCACTATATATAGGAGATATATAACTTATACCAGATGTACATATATATTATATACAGAATATACCAGGTTATACCAGCATGGACCATATCACTATATACAGGAGATATATAACTTATACCAGCTGTACATATATATTATATACAGTATATACCAGATATACCAGCATGGTCCATATCACTATATACAGGAGATATATAACTTATACCAGCTGTACATATATATTATATACAGTATATACCAGATATACCAGCATGGACCATATCACTATATACAGGAGATATATCACTTATACCAGCTGTACATATATATTATATACAGTATATACCAGTATATACCAGCATGGTCCATATCACTATATACAGGACATATATAACTTATACCAGCTGTACATATATATATTATATACAGTATATACCAGGTTATACCAGCATGGTCCATATCACTATATACAGGAGATATATAACTTATACCAGCTGTACATATATATTATATACAGTATATACCAGCATGGTCCATATCACTATATACAGGAGATATATAACTTATACCAGCTGTACATATAAATTATATACAGTATATACCAGGTTATACCAGCATGGTCCATATCACTATATACAGGATATATATAACTTATACCAGCTGTACATATATATACAGTATATACCAGGTTATACCAGCATGGTCCATATCACTATATACAGGAGATATGTAACTTATACCAGCTGTACATATATATTATATACAGTATATACCCAGGTTATACCAGCATGGTCCATATCACTATATACAGGGGATATATAACTTATACCAGATGTACATATATATTATATACAGTATATACCAGGTTATACCAGCATGGTCCATATCACTATATACAGGAGATATATAACTTATACCAGCTGTACATATATATATTATATACAGTATATACCAGGTTATACCAGCATGGTCCATATCACTATATACAGGAGATATATAACTTATACCAGCTGTACATATATATTATATACAGTATATACCAGGTTATACCAGCATGGTCCATATCACTATATATAGGAGATATATAACTTATACCAGCTGTACATATATATATATATTATATACAGTATATACAAGGTTATACCAGCATGGTCTATATCACTATATATAGGAGATATATAACTTATACCAGCTGTACATATATATATTATATACAGTATATACCAGGTTATACCAGCATGGTCCATATCACTATATACAGGAGATATATAACTTATACCAGCTGTATATATATATATATTATATACAGTATATACCCAGGTTATACCAGCATGGTCCATATCACTATATACAGGAGATATATAACTTATACCAGATGTACATATATATTATATACAGTATATACCAGGTTATACCAGCATGGTCCATATTACTATATACAGGAGATATATAACTTATACCAGCTGTACATATATATATTATATACAGTATATACCAGGTTATACCAGCATGGTCCATATCACTATATACAGGAGATATATAACTTATACCAGCTGTACATATATATTATATACAGTATATACCAGGTTATACCAGCATGGTCCATATCACTATATATAGGAGATATATAACTTATACCAGCTGTACATATATATTATATACAGTATATACCAGGTTATACCAGCATGGTCCATATCACTATATACAGGAGATATATAACTTATACCAGCTCTACATATATATTATATACAGTATATACCAGATATACCAGCATGGTCCATATCACTCTATACAGGAGATATATAACTTATACCAGCTGTACATATATATTATATACAGTATATACCAGGATATACCAGCATGGTCCATATCACTATATACAGGAGATATATAACTTATACCAGATGTACATATATATTATATACAGTATATACCAGGTTATACCAGCATGGTCCATATCACTATATACAGGAGATATATAACTTATACCAGCTGTGCATATATATTATATACAGTATATACCAGGTTATACCAGCATGGTCCATATCACTATATACAGGAGATATATAACTTATACCAGCTGTACATATATATATTATATACAGTATATACCAGGTTATATCAGCATGGTCCATATCACTATATATAGGAGATATATAACTTATACCAGCTGTACATATATATTATATACAGTATATACCAGCATGGTCCATATCACTATATACAGGAGATATATAACTTATACCAGCTGTACATATATATTATATACAGTATATACCAGGTTATATCAGCATGGTCCATATCACTATATACAGGAGACATATAACTTATACCAGCTGTACATATATATATTATATACAGTATATACCAGGATATACCAGCATGGTCCATATCACTATATACAAGAGATATATAACTTATACCAGCTGTACATATATATTATATACAGTATATACCCAGGATATACCAGCATGGTCCATATCACTATATACAGGAGATATATAACTTATACCAGCTGTACATATATATTATATACAGTATATACCAGGTTATACCAGCATGGTCCATATCACTATATACAGGAGATATATAACTTATACCAGCTGTACATATATATTATATACAGTATATACCAGGTTACACCAGCATGGTCCATATCACTATATACAGGAGATATATATCTTATACCAGCTGTACATATATATTATATACAGTATATACCCAGGTTATACCAGCATGGTCCATATCACTATATACAGGAGATATATAACATATATCAGCTGTACATATATATTATATACAGTATATACCAGGTTATACCAGCATGGTCCATATCACTATATACAGGAGATATATAACTTATACCAGCTGTACATATATTATATACAGTATATACCAGGTTATACCAGCATGGCCCATATCACTATATACAGGAGATATATAACTTATACCAGCTGTACATATATATTATATACAGTATATACCAGGTTATACCAGCATGGTCCATATCACTATATACAGGAGATATATAACTTATACCAGCTGTACATATATATTATATACAGTATATACCAGGTTATACCAGCATGGTCCATATCACTATATACAGGAGATATATAACTTATACCAGCTGTACATATATTATATACAGTATATACCAGGTTATACCAGCATGGTCCATATCACTATATACAAGAGATATATGACTTATACCAGCTGTACATATATATTATATACAGTATATACCCAGGTTATACCAGCATGGTCCATATCACTATATACAGGAGATATATAACTTATACCAGCTGTACATATATATTATATACAGTATATACCAGGTTATACCAGCATGGTCCATATCACTATATACAGGAGATATATAACTTATACCAGCTGTACATATATATTATATACAGTATATACCAGGTTATACCAGCATGGTCCATATCACTATATACAGGAGATATATAACTTATACCAGCTGTACATATATTATATACAGTATATACCAGGTTATACCAGCATGGTCCATATCACTATATACAAGAGATATATGACTTATACCAGCTGTACATATATATTATATACAGTATATACCAGGTTATACCAGTATGGTCCATATCCCTATATACAGGAGATATATAACTTATACCAGCTGTACATATATATTATATACAGTATATACCAGCATGGTCCATATCACTATATACAGGAGATATATAACTTATACCAGCTGTACATATATATTATATACAGTATATATCTTATTTTTGTTTCCCCGTTATATGGCGGTGTCGTTGATTTAGCGCACGGTAATATTTCCTGTGCTGAGAAGTTGTCATTGACATTTGTGGGGAAAAGTAAAAAATAAATAAAGATGGCGGTCACTGAGAATCTTCTGATGGTTCGTTGCTTTAAATACCAGAGGTGGAAACAAACTGCGGCCACAATACGACATAAACCACATATCAATTACAGTGACTGCGCTTCACAGGCCGCAGCGTCTCGTGCGCAGCATTAAACCCCCCTGCAGGAGCACGATAATGCCGGCGTATTGTTCTCGCACATATGGCGTCCTGATAAGCGCTGCCTGCGCCCGGCTGATAATCACAATGAGGAGACGTTGTCACATTGTTGCCTCAGAATTGTCGCAGGTCTCTGATAGAACGCGGAGGCGCCCACTGACCCCAATTGAATATTAATTAGCTAATTAACAGATTGATTGTTCCCGGTAATTTCTGGAGAGGCTTTTTTTTTCGAGAGCCATTTTTCCTCCTTGCTCCTTCGCTTTGCGTTTAATTGAATCTTTGCGTCTGCCAGGAAATCGCTCTCCGGCTTTTCTGCCTTTTGGCAAAGAAAATGAAAGAGAAATGGAGGAGAGGAAAGTGTTCGTGTCCTGGGGGGAGAGGACTCCGGGGCCGTTATCATTACAGGTGGGGGACACGGCGCCCTTTAATGTGCAGCCAGATCCACCGTAATCATGTGCGGGAGGGAGGAGACTGATACAATGTATCCACTTTATTTCCTCTTATGCAAATAATAAGGTTCTGTTCAATATTTACACCCAACTGGATACATGGGGGGGGGGGGGGGCAAAAATTTATAATAAGGAAATGTGAAATAAAGTGAGATACAGGGAGTGGTACAATGAGGTACAGGGCGGTACAATGAGGTACAATGAGGTACAATGAGGTACAGGGCGGTACAATGAGGTACAATGAGGTACATGGCGGTACAATGAGGTACTGGGTGGTACAATGAGGAACAATGAGGTACAGGGCAGTACAATGAGGTACAGGGCGGTACAATGAAGTACAATGAGGTACAGGGGGCGGTACAATGAGGTACAGGGAGCAGTACAATGAGGTACAGGGAGCGGTACAATGAGGTACAGGGCGGTACAATGAGGTACAGGGCGGTACAATGACGTACAGGGAGTGGTATAATGAGGTACAGGGAGCGGTACAATGAGATACAGGGAGTGGTACAATGAGGTACAGGGTGGTACAATGAGGTACAGGGTGGTACAATGAGGTACAATGAGGTACAGGGCGGTACAATGAGGTACAGAGTGGTATAATGAGGTACAGGGCGATACAGGGCAGTACAATGAGGTACAATGAGGTACGGGGCGGTACAATGAGGTACAGGGCGGTACAATGAGGTACAGGGCGGTACAATGAGGTACAGGGCAGTACAATGAGGTACAGTGAGGTACAGGGCGGTACAATGAGGTACAGGGCGGTACAGGGCGGTACAATGAGGTACAGTGAGGTACAGGCCGGTACAATGAGGTACAGTGAGGTACAGGGTGGTATAATGCGGTACAGTGAGGTACAGGGCGGTACAATGAGGTACAGGGCGGTACAATGAGGTACAGGGCGGTACAATGAGGTACAGGGCGGTACAGTGAGGTACAGGGCGGTACAATGAGGTACAATGAGGTACAGGGCGGTACAATGAGGTACAGGGTGGTGCAATGAGGTACAGGGCGGTACAATGAGGTACAGGGTGGTGCAATGAGGTACAGGGCGGTACAATGAGGTACAGGGTGGTACAGTGAGGTACAATGAGGTACAGGGTGGTACAATGAGGTACAGGGCGGTACAATGAGGTACAGGGCGGTACAGTGAGGTACAGGGCGGTACAATGAGGTACAGTGAGGTACAGGGCGGTACAGTGAGGTACAGGGTGGTACAATGAGGTACAGGGTGGTACAATGAGGTACAGGGCGGTACAATGAGGTACAGGGCGGTACAATGAGGTACAGGGCGGTACAATGAGGTACAATGAGGTACAGGGCGTACAGTGAGGTACAGGGTGTTACAGGGTGGTACAATGAGGTACAGGGCGGTACAGTGAGGTACAGGGCGGTACAATGAGGTACAGGGTGGTACAGTGAGGTACAGGGCGGTACAATGAGGTACAATGAGGTACAGGGCGGTACAATGAGGTACAATGAGGTACAGGGCGGTACAATGAGGTACATGGTGGTGTTATTGCTCTCACACTCTCTAATACTGGTCAGTGGAAGTTCATTATGGCGCCTCCTTGCAAAGAACTCTCTGAGGATCTGAAAAAAAGAATTGTTGTTCTACATAAAGATGGCCGAGGCTATGAGAAGATTACCAAGACCCTAAAACTGATCTGCAGCCCTGTGGACAAGACCATACAGGACAGGACAGGTTCTACTCAGAACAGGCCTCGCCATGGTCGACCAAAGAAGTTGAGTGCACATGCTCAGCAACATATCCAGAGGTTGTCTTTGGGAAATAGCGCTTCTAGTGTGGTGGGCACTCTGGGTATCGTATGTTGGCTAGAGTTATAGTGAAAGACAAACAGTTCCTGACGCCAGGTCAGTGTTAACCTCCACGCTCCGAGGGTTGTAGTAACCTGGGCCAAGCACTGGGGCAATAACAACCACAGATGCAGGGTCACACAAACTACTATTTTTTACTTAGGAACTTGCTACAGTATACAGAAACATATCAACAGAAGGGCAAAGTTTGCTGGTGTATGCTTCAGGGATCACAGTTGCTTCAGGGCTCTATGTGACTTGTAGTCCTTGCTGACTTACTTCTTGCTTAATTATATTTAGGCTGTTCTGGATTTTGGTTGTTTAACTGATAGAAGACTTGGGAGCTGACAGACACTGACTTTACTCTTCACCTGGGAATCCTGAAGAAGGGCTAACTGCCAGACTGGCCCTATTTGGACCGGAGTTGCTCGAGGCTTTCTATCTTCTGCTATTCTTTCAGAACTTGACTTACCTGAACCTTAGCTGTGGCTCTGGGACAGAATTAGTTCTGTGACTGGATCTTCTTTGGCCCGTCCTTATGTGGTGAGGTCTAGAGGTGACCTCCATGCTCTTCTCCTCTCTCGTCATTATTAACTAACTCCACCTGGTCTAGCAGACTGGTACAGGCCTGAGCCTTGGCTGGCTAAAGCAAGCATGTGATCCTCCTGCGCAGACAGGTTAACCCCTTAGGGCACAGTGAGGCATAAAATGTACTAAAGGGGTACTCCACTGCCCCAGCATGTGGAACGTTTAGTTCAGAACGCTGGGTGCAGGGGTTGTGATGTCACAGCCACACCCCATGTGATGTCATGCCCCCTCAATGCAAGTTTATGGGGGTGGGCGTGATGTCCACCACGCCCCCTCCCATAGACTTGCATTGAGGGGGCGTGGTGTGATGTCACGACCCCCGCAGCCCGTACCCAGCGTTTGGAACTAAATGTTCCAGATACTGGGGCAGTGAAGTACCCCTTTAACAGCATATGAACCTGAGCAGTGGGCCTGGAGCAGACACGTTATGTGACATCCACCTGACAGGACAGGAAGACAGATGTGTTCTGCACCTGGACACCACACTAGCATGGCTGCAGAGGTTGTAGGAGTAAGTGATCAGCCTGTCAGTGCTCAGACCATAAGCCGTAAACTGCATCAAATTGGTCTTCATGGTCATCCCATAAGGAAGGAGGAGCAACTGGGAAACTCCGGGCCCAAAGGGCTTCAAGGAGAAATCCATTCCCGAACCACAGGATGTCAGTGTGGGGGTACAGGGGGACAGTCAGTGTGGGGTACAGGGGGAGCAGTCTGTGTGGGGTACAGGGGGAGGAGTCAGTGTAAGGTGCAGGGAGAGCAGTCAGTGTGGGGTACAGGGGGAGCAGTCTGTGTGGGAGTACAGGGGGAGCAGTCAGTGTGGGGTACAGGGGGAGCAGTCTGTGTGGGAGTACAGGGGGAGCAGTCAGTGTGGGGTACAGGGGGAGCAGTCAGTGTGGGGTACAGGGGGAGCAGTCTGTGTGGGAGTACAGGGGGAGCAGTCAGTGTGGGGTACAGGGGGAGCAGTCAGTGTGGGGTACAGGGGGAGCAGTCAGTGTGGGGTACAGGGGGAGCAGTCAGTGTGGGGGTACAGGGGGAGCAGTCAGTGTGGGGTACAGGGGGAGCAGTCAGTGTGGGGGTACAGGGGGAGCAGTCAGTGTGGGGTACAGGGGGAGGAGTCTGTGTGGGGTACAGGGGGAGGAGTCTGTGTGGGAGTACATGGGGAGCAGTCAGTGTGGGGGTACAGGGGGAGCAGTCTGTGTGGGGTACAGGGGGAGCAGTCTGTGTGGGAGTACAGGGGGAGCAGTCAGTGTGGGGTACAGGGGGAGCAGTCAGTGTGGGGTACAGGGGGAGCAGTCAGTGTGGGGTACAGGGGGAGGAGTCTGTGTGGGGGTACAGGAGGAGGAGTCTGTGTGGGGGTACAGGGGGAGCAGTCTGTGTGGGGTACAGGGGGAGGAGTCTGTGTAAGGTGCAGGGGGAGGAGTCTGTGTGGGGGTACAGGGGGAGCAGTCTGTGTTGGGTACAGGGGGAGGAGTCTGTGTAAGGTGCAGGGGGAGGAGTCTGTGTGGGGTACAGGGGGAGCAGTCAGTGTGGGGTACAGGGGGAGCAGTCAGTGTGGGGTACAGGGAGAGCAGTCAGTGTGGGGTACAGGGGGAGGAGTCTGTGTGGGGGTACAGGGAGAGCAGTGAGTGTTGGGTACAGGGAGAGCAGTCAGTGTGGGGATACAGGGGGAGCAGTCAGTGTGGGGTACAGGAGGAGGAGTCTGTGTGGGGTACAGGGGGAGGAGTCTGTGTGGGGTACAGGGGGTGCAGTCAGTGTGGGGTACAGGGGGAGCAGTCAGTGTGGGGTACAGGAGGAGGAGTCTGTGTGGGGGTAAAGGGGGAGCAGTCTGTGTGGGGTACAGGGGGAGGAGTCTGTGTGGGGTACAGGGGGAGCAGTCAGTGTGGGGTACAGGAGGAGGAGTCTGTGTGGGGGTAAAGGGGGAGCAGTCTGTGTGGGGTACAGGGGGGGGGAGTCTGTGTGGGGTACAGGGGGAGCAGTCAGTGTGGGGTACAGGAGGAGGAGTCTGTGTGGGGGTAAAGGGGGAGCAGTCTGTGTGGGGTACAGGGGGAGCAGTCTGTGTGGGGTACAGGGGGAGCAGTCAGTGTGGGGGTACAGGGGGAGCAGTGAGTGTTGGGTACAGGGGGAGCAGTCAGTGTGGGGTACAGGGGGAGCAGTTAGTGTGGGGTACAGGGGGAGGAGTCTGTGTGGGGTGCAGGGGGAGCAGTCTGTGTGGGGTACAGGGGGAGCAGTCTGTGTGGGGTACAGGAGGAGGAGTCTGTGTGGGAGTACAGGGGGAGCAGTCAGTGTGGGGTACAGGGGGAGGAGTCAGTGTGGGGTACAGGGGGAGCAGTCTGTGTGGGGTACAGGGGGAGGAGTCTGTGTGGGGTACAGGGAGAGTAGTCAGTGTGGGGTACAGGGGAGGAGTCTGTGTGGGGTACAGGGGGAGTAGTCAGTGTGGGGTACAGGGGGAGCAGTCAGTGTGGGGTACAGGGGGAGGAGTCTGTGCGGGGTACAGGGGGAGCAGTCTGTGTGGGGTACAGGGGGAGCAGTCAGTGTGGGGTACAGAGGGAGGAGTCTGTGTCGGGGTACAGGGGGAGCCGTCTGTGTGGGGGTACAGGGGGAGCAGTCTGTGTAAGGGGGTACAGGGGGAGGAGTCTGTGTGGGGTACAGGGGGAGCCGTCTGTGTGAGGGTACAGGGGGAGCAGTCTGTGTAAGGGGGTACAGGGGGTGGAGTCTGTGTGGGGGTACAGGGGGAGCCGTCTGTGTAAGGGGGTACAGGGGGAGCAGTCTGTGTAAGGGGGTACAGGGGGAGCAGTCTGTGTAAGGGGGTACAGGGGGAGCAGTCTGTGTAAGGGGGTACAGGGGGAGCAGTCTGTGTAAGGGGGTACAGGGGGAGAAGTCTGTGTAAGAGGGTACAGGGGAGCAGTCTGTGAGGGGGTACAGGGGGAGGAGTCTGTGTGGGGTACAGGAGGAGCAGTCTGGGGGTACAGGGGGAGCAGTCTGTGTAAGGGGGTACAGGGGGAGCAGTCTGTGTAAGGGGGTACAGGGGGAGCAGTCTGTGTAAGAGGGTACAGGGGGAGGAGTCTGTGTGGGGTACAGGGGGAGCAGTCTGTGTGGGGTACAGGGGGAGCAGTCTGTGAGGGGGTACAGGGGGAGGAGTCTGTGTGGGGGTACAGGGGGAGGAGTCTGTGTGGGGGTACAGGGGGAGCAGTCTGTGTGGGGGTACAGGGGGAGCCGTCTGTGTAAGAGGATACAGGGGGAGCAGTCAGTGTGGGGGTACAGGGGGAGCAGTCTGTGTGGGGTACAGGGGGAGGAGTCTGTGTAAGAGGATACAGGGGGAGCAGTCAGTGTGGGGGTAGAGGGGGAGCAGTCTGTGTGGGGTACAGGGGGAGGAGTCTGTGTGGGGTACAGGGGAGCAGTCTGTTTAAGGGGGTACAGGGGGAGCAGTCTGTGAGGGGGTACAGGGGGAGCAGTCTGTGTGGAGGTACAGGGGGAGCAGTCTGTGTAAGGAGGTACAGGGGGAGCAGTCTGTGTGGGGGCACAGAGGGAGCAGTCTGTGTAAGAGGGTACAGGGGGAGCAATCTGTGTGGGGGTACAGGGGAGCAGTCTGTGTAAGGGGGTACAGGGGGAGCAGTCTGTGTGGGGTACAGGGGGAGCAGTCAGTGTGGGATAAAGGGAGAGCAGTCTGTGAGGGGGTACAGGGGAGCAGTCTGTGTGGGGGTACAGGGGAGAAGTCTGTGTAAGGGGGTACAGGGGGAGGAGTCTGTGTAAGGGGGTACAGGGGGAGCAGTCTGTGTGGGGGTATAGGGGGAGGAGTCTGTGTAAGGGGGTTGACATAATTACTTTGGGGGTGTATAGTTTTATATAGGGCACTATTAAGGGAACATATTTTTATTTGGGAGCATTTAAGGAGCATCATTCAGAGACCTGTGTAGAACTATGTAGAGGCCTTTGGAATGGAGTTCTATAATTTGGGGGGCAGTGTAATATATTAGGGGGCACTATAGTATATAAGGCATCCACTAGTGGGGTAACAGGGGGCGCAGGTAAAGGGGCCACCACAGCGTGTACAATAATGATAGTTTTATGGATCCCCTCGGAGTATTTCAGGCCGCTCGTCCTCCATCCTGTCTGTGGGAGCGGCCGGTACCGGTGCGGCCGGAGACCCTGAACCCCACGAAGTCCAGGAATGTTCAGGCAGGATACATTGTAACGAACCTTCAGCTGTGCACAAGAAAAAGGTCAAGCAAACTCTTCCCTCTCTGGGTATGAGGAGAACATTTTCCTTCACTGACAGGAAGCAGAGATCCTGAGAACTCCGAGACTTCACACAAAGGTTTATTAGGAAGGTTTCTTGTTGTTTAATTTTTCTCTTTTAAGTAAAATGATAAATGGCGCGGGGGGGGGGTTATCTGCGAGTAAATGAGTTTCCGTATAAAGCGCGGCATTCATTCTGCAGCTTCTTGGACTCCGCCGCGGTCTCTGTTTTTTGGGTTGGATCCTGCGTCTTCCGGAGTCTTTGCGTTCGCTGTTAATTGCAGAGGAGCGGTGGGCGGTTTTTGGCACCATATTAGCGACACCACTTCATGAATAATTTGCATACGAAATGCTTTATTTTGGCAATCTATTAAAGCACTGAGCAGGACTGGCGGCTTATCGCAGACCGGCAGGACGCGCCGCCGCCGCCATCTCCTCACATTCTGTTGATGCAGAACAATTCAAAACATGGCAGCGGCTGCGGAGATATTTAAAGGGGCCTCCGCTGAATTCTGCCGCACAGACACTTGTTCTCGCAGCGTTTGATGTTGAGAATTAATCCGCCCCTCCCCCATATCCTATAAGTTTAGGACGACTTCACATTATTGCTGGAAAGTTTGTTTTAACCCTTCGTGTCTGTTCTCTGTGTACAAAACGCTGCGGTGGGGACAAAGGCCGAAACGCAACTGCAACAGTCAGTACAGTCCTAACTCATTGCCGAGGAGACACAAAAGACACAAATCATGGGGAAAAGTCACACAAGTCACATCTCATGGTGGGGAAAAGTCACACAAGACACATGTCATGGTGGGGAAAAGTCACACAAGACACATGTCATGGTGGAGAAAAGTCACACAAGACACATCTCATGGTGGAGAAAAGTCACACAAGACACATCTAATGGTGGAGAAAAGTCACACAAGACACATCTCATGGGGAAAAGTCACACAAGACACATCTCATGGTGGGGAAAAGTCACACAAGACACATCTCATGGTGGGGAAAAGTCACACAAGACACATCTCATGGTGGAGAAAAGTCACACAAGACACATCTCATGGTGGGGAAAAGTCACACAAGACACATCTCATGGTGGAGAAAAGTCACACAAGACACATCTCATGGTGGAGAAAAGTCACACAGGACACATCTCATGATGGAGAAAAGTCACACAGGACACATCTCATGATGGAGAAAAGTCACACAGGACACATCTCATGGTGGAGAAAAGTCACACAAGACACATCTCATGGTGGAGAAAAGTCACACAAGACACATCTCATGGTGGAGAAAAGTCACACAAGACACATCTCATGGTGGGGAAAAGTCACACAAGACACAAATCATGGTGGAGAAAAGTCACACAAGACACATCTCATGGTGGAGAAAAGTCACACAAGACACATCTCATGGTGGAGAAAAGTCACACAAGACACATCTCATGGTGGAGAAAAGTCACACAAGACACATCTCATAGTAGGGAAAAGTCACACAAAACACATCTCATGATGGAGAAAAGTCACACAAAACACATCTCATGGTGGAGAAAAGTCACACAAGACACATCTCATGATGGAGAAAAGTCACACAAGACACATCTCATGATGGAGAAAAGTCACACAAAACACATCTCATGGTGGAGAAAAGTCACACAAGACACATCTCATGGTGGAGAAAAGTCACACAAGACACATCTCATGGTGGAGAAAAGTCACACAAGACACATCTCATGATGGAGAAAAGTCACACAAGACACAAATCATGGGGAAAAGTCACACAAGACATCTCATGGTGGAGAAAAGTCACACAAGACACATCTCATGGTGGGGAAAAGTCACACAAGACACATCTCATGGTGGGGAAAAGTCACACAAGACACAAATCATGGGGAAAAGTCACACAAGACACATCTCATGGTGGAGAAAAGTCACACAAGACACATCTCATGGTGGGGAAAAGTCACACAAGACACATCTCATGGTGGGGAAAAGTCACACAAGACACATCTCGTGGGGGGGGGGGGGGAATGATGTGAAGATCATGATTCATAAGAGGCCCGTAGAACCTTCAGGATGTGAGGACTGTTCGTGGGGAAGAATAGGCAGAATCCCCCAGAACAATGCAGGACAATACTTTCTCCATACAGGAAGCTTCTTCCCCAACAAAGGTTCTGTACGAAGTGTTAGAGAAATATCAGGAAGAGTCCGATACATTTCCCTGATTCTTCACATTATGACACATAATTTCTTATCTTATTTGTTTTGTATGTATTGATTGTATATATGTATAAATTGTATGGATGTATAGATTGTATGTATAGATTGGATGGATGTATAGATTGTATGTATAGATTGTATTGATGTATAGATTATATGGATGTATAAATTGTATGGATGTATAGATTGTATGTATAGATTGTATGGATGTATAGATTGTATGGATGTATAGATTGTATGCATAAATTCTTTGGATGCATAGATTGTATGAATGTATTGATTGCATGGATAGATTGTATGGATGTATAGATTGGATGGATGTATAGATTGGATGGATGTATAGATTGGATGGATGTATAGATTGGATGGATGTACAGATTGTATGGATAGATTGAATGGATGGATTACTGGGGTTGTTACCTACATTTGGGGAACATTTCATGTCAATAACTGTAAATATATTAAGTGAGAAGAATGTTGAGGTGTTAAATACTTATTTCCCGCTGTATATTTATAGGACTTTCCGCTGTTGTCCGTGAGTTCTGTCCCCATTTGTCCTGATAGAATAATAAAGATGTCCCCTCCGCTCCCTCGTAGGCTCCGGAATCTCCTGGAGCTGTAGATGTGATGTCACAGCGTCGCTCAGTCAGTGATTGGTGATTGGCGCGGTCAGTTCCCTCTACAGCTCCGGTAAAACCAGAGACACCGACCGCTGACAGACCGCCCCCATTCCGGAGACCCCGAGGGGGCGGGGGAGGGGGCGCGGTTACGGGGTGTATTAGTATATAGGACATTACTAGAGGTTAGGTTCACAAGGGTTATTGGCGGATATTTTTTACTGTTTATTTAAATATATTTATTTCTTTTTTGTTATGTCTTATTATTTCTTTCATGTATATGGTGAATGTCAGCGATGTTTATGTTACCTGTTTATATGGCTGGTATAATAATAATTGTCTGTTTTATTTTATATTTTTATTATGAAAAGATTTGGAGGATAAGACATGATGTAACAGCAGAATAGTGAGTGCAGCTCTGGAGGATAAGATGATGTAACCGCAGAATAGTGAGTGCAGCTCTGGAGGATAAGATGATGTAACCGCAGAATAGTGAGTGCAGCTCTGGAGGATAAGACATGATGTAACAGCAGAATAGTGAGTGCAGCTCTGGAGGATAAGACATGATGTAACAGCAGAATAGTGAGTGCAGCTCTGGAGGATTAGACATGATGTAACAGCAGAATAGTGAGTGCAGCTCTGGAGGATAAGACATGATGTAACAGCAGAATAGTGAGTGCAGCTCTGGAGGATAAGACAGGATGTAACAGCAGAATAGTGAGTGCAGCTCTGGAGGATAAGATGATGTAACCGCAGAATAGTGAGTGCAGCTCTGGAGGATAAGACATGATGTAACAGCAGAATAGTGAGTGCAGCTCTGGAGGATAAGACATGATGTAACAGCAGAATAGTGAGTGCAGCTCTGGAGGATAAGATGATGTAACCGCAGAATAGTGAGTGCAGCTCTGGAGGATAAGACATGATGTAACAGCAGAATAGTGAGTGCGAGCTCTGGAGGATAAGATGATGTAACCGCAGAATAGTGAGTGCAGCTCTGGAGGATAAGACATGATGTAACAGCAGAATAGTGAGTGCAGCTCTGGAGGATGACATGATGTAACAGCAGAATAGTGAGTGCAGCTCTGGAGGATAAGACATGATGTAACAGCAGAAAAGTGAGTGCAGCTCTGGAGGATAAGATGATGTAACAGCAGAATAGTGAGTGCAGCTCTGGAGGATAAGACATGATGTAACAGCAGAATAGTGAGTGCAGCTCTGGAGGATAAGACAGGATGTAACAGCAGAATAGTGAGTGCAGCTCTGGAGGATAAGAGAGGATGTAACAGCAGAATAGTGAGTGCAGCTCTGGAAGATAAGACATGATGTAACAGCAGAATAGTGAGTGCAGCTCTGGAGGATAAGACAGGATGTAACAGCAGAATAGTGAGTGCAGCTCTGGAGGTGACTGGAGGATAAGCCATTATGTATGAGTAGTGAATTATTGTTTTGATAACATTTGGAGGTAAAGATACAGAATAACTTTTGGGATCATTACAGTTACATTTCTAATAGAACATTATATCCCCATCTACATGATGGAAATTTACCGTCTGTTGCTATGGTAACGTTTCAGATGTGTTGGGTGGAAGAAAAAGAAAAACTTCTTAATCTGCTGAAAATAGTTACAAAGTTTGTGTTGTTCTTGGCAAATTTCTAGACCTGCTTTTTCTCCTTGTGGAGCTGCAGATTCAGAGCTCAGTGGGTGTTCCCTATGAAGCTTCTCTCTCTCTTCCTTGTGGAGCTGCAGATTCAGAGCTCAGTGGGTGTTCCCTATGAAGCTTCTCTCTCTCTTCCTTGTGGAGCTGCAGATTCAGAGCTCAGTGGGTGTTCCCTATGAAGCTTCTCTCTCTTCCTTGTGGAGCTGCAGATTCAGAGCTCAGTGGGTGTTCCCTATGAAGCTTCTCTCTCTCTTCCTTGTGGAGCTGCAGATTCAGAGCTCAGTGGGTGTTCCCTATGAAGCTTCTCTCTCTTCCTTGTGGAGCTGCAGATTCAGAGCTCAGTGGGTGTTCCCTATGAAGCTTCTCTCTCTTCCTTGTGGAGCTGCAGGTTCAGAGCTCAGTGGGTGTTCCCTATGAAGCTTCTCTCTCCTCCTTGTGGAGCTGCAGGTTCAGAGCTCAGTGGGTGTTCCCTATGAAGCTTCTCTCTCTCTATTCCTTGTGGAGCTGCAGGTTCAGAGCTCAGTGGGTGTTCCCTATGAAGCTTCTCTCTCTCCTCCTTGTGGAGCTGCAGGTTCAGAGCTCAGTGGGTGTTCCCTATGAAGCTTCTCTCTCTTCCTTGTGGAGCTGCAGGTTCAGAGCTCAGTGGGTGTTCCCTATGAAGCTTCTCTCTCTCTTCCTTGTGGAGCTGCAGGTTCAGAGCTCAGTGGGTGTTCCCTATGAAGCTTCTCTCTCTCTCTTCCTTGTGGAGCTGCAGATTCCTGAGCTCAGTGGGTGTTCCCTATGAAGCTTCTCTCTCCTCCTTGTGGAGCTGCAGGTTCAGAGCTCAGTGGGTGTCCTCTATGAAGCTTTTCTCTCTTCCTTGTGGAGCTGCAGGTTCAGAGCTCAGTGAGTGTTCTCTATGAAGCTTCTCTCTCCTCCTTGTGGAGCTGCAGATTCAGAGCTCAGTGGGTGTTCCCTATGAAGCTTCTCTCTCCTCCTTGTGGAGCTGCAGATTCAGAGCTCAGTGGGTGTTCCCTATGAAGCTTCTCTCTCACTTCCTTGTGGAGCTGCAGGTTCAGAGCTCAGTGGGTGTTCCCTATGAAGCTTCTCTCTCTTCCTTGTGGAGCTGCAGGTTCAGAGCTCAGTGGGTGTTCTCTATGAAGCTTCGCTCTCTTCCTTGTGGAGCTGCAGGTTCAGAGCTCAGTGGGTGTTCCCTATGAAGCTTCTCTCTCCTCCTTGTGGAGCTGCAGATTCAGAGCTCAGTGGGTGTTCTCTATGAAGCTTCTCTCTCCTCCTTGTGGAGCTGCAGGTTCAGAGCTCAGTGGGTGTTCCCTATGAAGCTTCTCTCTCTCTTCCTTGTGGAGCTGCAGGTTTAGAGCTCAGTGGGTGTTCCCTATGAAGCTTCTCTCTCTCTTCCTTGTGGAGCTGCAGGTTCAGAGCTCAGTGGGTGTTCCCTATGAAGCTTCACTCTCTCTCTTCCTTGTGGAGCTGCAGATTCAGAGCTCAGTGGGTGTTCCCTATGAAGCTTCTCTCTCTTCCTTGTGGAGCTGCAGGTTTAGAGCTCAGTGAGTGTTTCCTATGAAGCTTCTCTCTCTCTCTTCCTTGTGGAGCTGCAGGTTTAGAGTTCAGTGGGTCTTCTCCATGAAGCTTCTCTCCCTCTTCCTTGTGGAGCTGCAGGTTCAGAGCTCAGTGGGTGTTCCCTATGAAGCTTCTCTCTCTCTCTCTCTCTTCCTTGTGGAGCTGCAGATTCAGAGCTCAGTGGGTGTTCCCTATGAAGCTTCTCTCTCTTCCATGTGGAGCTGCAGGTTCAGAGCTCAGTGGGTGTTCCCTATGAAGCTTCTCTCTCTCTCTTCCTTGTGGAGCTGCAGATTCAGAGCTCAGTGGGTGTTCCCTATGAAGCTTCTCTCTCTCCTCCTTGTGGAGCTGCAGGTTCAGAGCTCAGTGGGTGTTCCCTATGAAGCTTCTCTCTCTTCCTTGTGGAGCTGCAGGTTTAGAGCTCAGTGGGTGTTCCCTATGAAGCTTCTCTCTCTCCTCCTTGTGGAGCTGCAGGTTCAGAGCTCAGTGGGTGTTCCCTATGAAGCTTCTCTCTCTCCTCCTTGTGGAGCTGCAGGTTCAGAGCTCAGTGGGTGTTCTCTATGAAGCTTCTCTCTCTCTCTCTTCCTTGTGGAGCTGCAGATTCAGAGCTCAGTGGGTGTTCCCTATGAAGCTTCTCTCTCTTCCTTGTGGAGCTGCAGGTTCAGAGCTCAGTGGGTGTTCCCTATGAAGCTTCTCTCTCTCTCTCTTCCTTGTGGAGCTGCAGATTCAGAGCTCAGTGGGTGTTCCCTATGAAGCTTCTCTCTCTTCCTTGTGGAGCTGCAGGTTCAGAGCTCAGTGGGTGTTCCCTATGAAGCTTCTCTCTCTCTTCCTTGTGGAGCTGCAGGTTTAGAGCTCAGTGAGTGTTCCCTATGAAGCTTCTCTCTCTCTCTTCCTTGTGGAGCTGCAGGTTTAGAGTTCAGTGGGTGTTCTCTATGAAGCTTCTCTCTCTCTTCCTTGTGGAGCTGCAGGTTCAGAGCTCAGTGGGTGTTCCCTATGAAGCTTCTCTCTCTCTCTTCCTTGTGGAGCTGCAGATTCAGAGCTCAGTGGGTGTTCCCTATGAAGCTTCTCTCTCTTCCATGTGGAGCTGCAGGTTCAGAGCTCAGTGGGTGTTCCCTATGAAGCTTCTCTCTCTTCCTTGTGGAGCTGCAGGTTCAGAGCTCAGTGGGTGTTCCCTATGAAGCTTCTCTCTCTCTTCCTTGTGGAGCTGCAGGTTCAGAGCTCAGTGGGTGTTCCCTATGAAGCTTCTCTCTCTTCCTTGTTGAGCTGCAGGTTCAGAACTCAGTGGGTGTTCCCTGTGAAGCTTCTCTCTCTTCCTTGTGGAGCTGCAGGTTCAGAGCTCAGTGGGTGTTCTCTATGAAGCTTCTCTCTCTCCTCCTTGTGGAGCTGCAGGTTTAGAGCTCAGTGGGTGTTCCCTATGAAGCTTCTCTCTCTCCTCCTTGTGGAGCTGCAGGTTCAGAGCTCAGTGGTGTTCCCTATGAAGCTTCTCTCTCCTCCTTGTGGAGCTGCAGGTTCAGAGCTCAGTTGATGTTCTCTATGAAGCTTCTCTCTCTCTTCCTTGTGGAGCTGCAGATTCAGAGCTCAGTGGGTGTTCCCTATGAAGCTTCTCTCTCTCTCTCTCCTCCTTGTGGAGCTGCAGGTTCAGAGCTCAGTGGGTGTTCTCTATGAAGCTTCTCTCTCTTCCTTGTGGAGCTGCAGGTTCAGAGCTCAGTGGGTGTTCCCTATGAAGCTTCTCTCTCTCTTCCTTGTGGAGCTGCAGGTTTAGAGCTAAGTGGGTGTTCCCTATGAAGCTTCTCTCTCTCTTCCTTGTGGAGCTGCAGGTTCAGAGCTCAGTGGGTGTTCCCTATGAAGCTTCTCTCTCTTCCTTGTGGAGCTGCAGATTCAGAGCTCAGTGGGTGTTCTCTATGAAGCTTCTCTCTCTTCCTTGTGGAGCTGCAGGTTCAGAGCTCAGTGGGTGTTCCCTATGAAGCTTCTCTCTCTTCCTTGTGGAGCTGCAGGTTTAGAGCTCAGTGGGTGTTCTCTATGAAGCTTCTCTCTCTTCCTTGTGGAGCTGCAGGTTCGGAGCTCAGTGGGTGTTCCCTATGAAGCTTCTCTCTCTTCCTTGTGGAGCTGCAGGTTTAGAGCTCAGTGGGTGTTCTCTATGAAGCTTCTCTCTCCTCCTTGTGGAGCTGCAGGTTCAGAGCTCAGTGGGTGTTCCCTATGAAGCTTCTCTCTCTTCCTTGTGGAGCTGCAGGTTCAGAGCTCAGTGGGTGTTCTCTATGAAGCTTCTCTCTCTTCCTTGTGGAGCTGCAGGTTTAGAGCTCAGTGGGTGTTCCCTATGAAGCTTCTCTCTCTTCCTTGTGGAGCTGCAGGTTCAGAGCTCAGTGGGTGTTCTCTATGAAGCTTCTCTCTCTCTTCCTTGTGGAGCTGCAGGTTCAGAGCTCAGTGGGTGTTCCCTATGAAGCTTCTCTCTCTCTTCCTTGTGGAGCTGCAGGTTCAGAGCTCAGTGGGTGTTCCCTATGAAGCTTCTCTCTCTCTTCCTTGTGGAGCTGCAGGTTTAGAGCTCAGTGGGTGTTCCCTATGAAGCTTCTCTCTCTTCCTTGTGGAGCTGCAGGTTGAGCGCTGGACATAACAGGAACCATTGTTTGGAGTTCAGGGACTTCCGTCTCCTTGGACTATGAGGAGCCTCAAACAATCTCCTGCCAGGAAAGGATCATCTGGGTAATAGGAAACGTGTATTTGACCTTGAGAATAAAAGGCATCAGAGATAAACACAAGGAAGGAAGGAACGTCTGAGGCCATTGAGTGACAAACAAGACACATGGAAACAACGTACAGAATAGTCACTGACGGTCGGTGCTGCACGTGGTGATATCAGGACTAACATCCAATGTAGCAAAAAGATCCCAGCACTCACCACGTAGATCTTGTACTATGGCCTGATGGGAATAAATACAACACATCGTATCAACATGGTGAGTGATGGGATCTTTCCGTGATGTCATATACAAAAGGGACACTACTAGTCATGTCCTATACATAGGGGGCACTACTAGTCATGTCCTATACATAGGGGGCACTACTAGTCATGTCCTATACACAGGGGGCACTAGTCATGTCCTATACATAGGGGGCACTACTAGTCATGTCCTATACATAGGGGGCACTACTACTCATGTCCTATACATAGGGGGCACTACTAGTCATGTCCTATACATAGGGGGCACTACTAGTCATGTCCTATACATAGGGGGCACTACTAGTCATGTCCTATACATAGGAGGCACTACTACCCATGTCCTATACACAGGGGGCACTACTAGTCATGTCCTATACACAGGGGGCACTACTAGTCATGTCCTATACACAGGGGGCACTACTACTCATGTCCTATACATAGGGGGCACTACTACTCATGTCCTATACATAGGAGGCACTACTACTCATGTCCTATACATAGGAGGCACTACTAGTCATGTCCTATACATAGGAGGCACTACTAGTCATGTCCTATACACAGGGGGCACTAGTCATGTCCTATACATAGGGGGCACTACTAGTCATGTCCTATACACAGGGGGCACTACTAGTCATGTCCTATACATAGGAGGCACTACTAGTCATGTCCTATACATAGGGGGCACTAGTCATGTCCTATACATAGGGGGCACTAGTCATGTCCTATATATAGGAGGCACTACTAGTCATGTCCTATACATAGGGGGCACTAGTCATGTCCTATACATAGGGGGCACTACTAGTCATGTCCTATACATAGGGGGCACTAGTCATGTCCTATACATAGGAGGCACTACTAGTCATGTCCTATACATAGGGGGCACTAGTCATGTCCTATACATAGGGGGCACTACTAGTCATGTCCTATACATAGGAGGCACTACTAGTCATGTCCTATACATAGGGGGCACTAGTCATGTCCTATACATAGGGGGCACTACTAGTCATGTCCTATACATAGGAGGCACTACTAGTCATGTCCTATACATAGGGGGCACTACTAGTCATGTCCTATACATAGGAGGCACTACTAGTCATGTCCCATACATAGGGGGCACTACTAGTCATGTCCCATACATAGGGGGCACTACTAGTCATGTCCTATACATAGGAGGCACTACTAGTCATGTCCTATACATAGGGGGCACTACTAGTCATGTCCTATACATAGGAGGCACTACTAGTCATGTCCTATACATAGGGGGCACTACTAGTCATGTCCTATACACAGGGGGCACTAGTCATGTCCTATACATAGGGGGCACTACTAGTCATGTCCTATACATAGGGGGCACTACTAGTCATGTCCCATACATAGGGGGCACTACTAGTCATGTCCTATACATAGGGGGCACTACTAGTCATGTCCTATACATAGGGGGCACTACTAGTCATGTCCTATACATAGGGGACACTACTACTCATGTCCTATACATAGGGGGCACTACTAGTCATGTCCTATACATAGGGGGCACTACTAGTCATGTCCTATACATAGGGGGCACTACTAGTCATGTCCTATACATAGGGGGCACTACTAGTCATGTCCTATACATAGGGGGCACTACTAGTCATGTCCTATACATAGGAGGCACTACTAGTCATGTCCTATACATAGGGGGCACTACTAGTCATGTCCTATACATAGGGGGCACTACTAGTCATGTCCTATACATAGGAGGCACTACTAGTCATGTCCTATACATAGGGGGCACTACTAGTCATGTCCTATACACAGGGGGCACTACTAGTCATGTCCTATACATAGGGGGCACTACTAGTCATGTCCTATACATAGGGGGCACTACTAGTCATGTCCTATACACAGGGGGCACTAGTCATGTCCTATACACAGGGGGCACTACTAGTCATGTCCTATACATAGGGGGCACTACTAGTCATGTCCTATACATAGGGGGCACTAGTCATGTCCTATACATAGGGGGCACTACTAGTCATGTCCTATACATAGGGGGCACTAGTCATGTCCTATACATAGGGGGCACTAGTCATGTCCTATACATAGGGGGGCACTACTAGTCATGTCCTATACATAGGAGGCACTACTAGTCATGTCCTATACATAGGGGGCACTACTAGTCATGTCCTATACATAGGGGGCACTACTAGTCATGTCCTATACATAGGGGGCACTACTAGTCATGCCCTATACATAGGGGGCACTACTAGTCATGTCCTATACATAGGGGGCACTACTAGTCATGTCCTATACATAGGGGGGCACTACTAGTCATGTCCTATACATAGGGGGCACTACTAGTCATGTCCTATACATAGGGGGCACTACTACTCATGTCCTATACACAGGGGGCACTACTACTCATGTCCTATACATAGGGGGCACTACTAGTCATGTCCTATACACAGGGGGCACTAGTCATGTCCTATACATAGGGGGCACTAGTCATGTCCTATACATAGGGGGCACTACTACTCATGTCCTATACACAGGGGGCAATACTAGTCATGTCATATACATAGGGGGCACTACTACTCATGTCCTATACATAGGGGGCAATACTAGTCATGTCATATACATAGGGGGCACTACTAGTCATGTCCTATACATAGGGGGCACTAGTCATGTCCTATACATAGGGGGCACTAGTCATGTCCTATACATAGGGGGCACTAGTCATGTCCTATACATAGGGGGCAATACTAGTCATGTCCTATACATAGGGGGCACTAGTCATGTCCTATACATAGGGGGCACTAGTCATGTCCTATACATAGGGGGCACTAGTCATGTCCTATACACAGGGGGCAATAGTCATGTCCTATACATAGGGGGCACTAGTCATGTCCTATACATAGGGGGCACTAGTCATGTCCTATACATAGGGGGCACTACTAGTCATGTCCTATACATAGGGGGCACTACTAGTCATGTCCTATACATAGGGGGCACTACTAGTCATGTCCTATACATAGGGGGCACTACTAGTCATGTCCTATACATAGGGGGCACTACTAGTCATGTCCTATACATAGGGGGGCACTACTAGTCATGTCCTATACATAGGGGGCACTACTAGTCATGTCCTATACATAGGGGGCACTAGTCATGTCCTATACATAGGGGGCACTACTAGTCATGTCCTATACATAGGGGGCACTACTAGTCATGGCCTATACATAGGGGGCACTAGTCATGTCCTATACATAGGGGGCACTACTAGTCATGTCCTATACATAGGGGGCACTACTAGTCATGTCCCATACATAGGGGGCACTACTAGTCATGTCCTATACATAGGGGGCACTACTAGTCATGGCCTATACATAGGGGGCACTAGTCATGTCCTATACATAGGGGGCACTAGTCATGTCCTATACATAGGGGGCACTAGTCATGTCCTATACATAGGGGGCACTACTAGTCATGTCCTATACATAGGGGGCACTAGTCATGTCCTATACATAGGGGGCACTAGTCATGTCCTATACATAGGGGGCACTAGTCATGTCCTATACATAGGGGGCACTAGTCATGTCCTATACATAGGGGGCACTAGTCATGTCCTATACATAGGGGGCACTAGTCATGTCCTATACATAGGGGGCACTAGTCATGTCCTATATATAGGGGGCACTAGTCATGTCCTATACATAGGGGGCACTAGTCATGTCCTATACATAGGGGGCACTAGTCATGTCCTATACATAGGGGGCACTAGTCATGTCCTATACATAGGGGGCACTAGTCATGTCCTATACATAGGGGGCACTAGTCATGTCCTATACATAGGGGGCACTAGTCATGTCCTATACATAGGGGGCACTAGTTATGTCCTATACATAGGGGGCACTAGTCATGTCCTATACATAGGGGGCACTAGTCATGTCCTATACATAGGGGGCACTAGTCATGTCCTATACATAGGGGGCACTAGTCATGTCCTATACATAGGGGGCACTAGTCATGTCCTATACATAGGGGGCACTAGTCATGTCCTATACAAGGGGGCACTAGTCATGTCCTATACATAGGGGGCACTAGTCATGTCCTATACATAGGGGGCACTAGTCATGTCCTATACATAGGGGGCACTAGTCATGTCCTATACATAGGGGGCACTAGTCATGTCCTATACATAGGGGGCACTAGTCATGTCCTATACATAGGGGGCACTAGTCATGTCCTATAAATAGGGGGCACTAGTCATGTCCTATACATAGGGGGCACTAGTCATGTCCTATACATAGGGGGCACTAGTCATGTCCTATACATAGGGGGCACTAGTCATGTCCTATACATAGGGGGCACTAGTCATGTCCTATACATAGGAGGCACTAGTCATGTCCTATACATAGGGGGCACTAGTCATGTCCTATACATAGGGGGCACTAGTCATGTCCTATACACAGGGGGCACTAGTCATGTCCTATACATAGGGGGCACTAGTCATGTCCTATACATAGGGGGCACTAGTCATGTCCTATACATAGGGGGCACTAGTCATGTCCTATAAATAGGGGGCACTAGTCATGTCCTATACATAGGGGGCACTAGTCATGTCCTATACATAGGGGGCACTAGTCATGTCCTATACATAGGGGGCACTACTAGTCATGTCCTATACATAGGGGGCACTAGTCATGTCCTATAAATAGAGGGCACTAGTCATGTCCTATATATAGGGGGCACTAGTCATGTCCTATACATAGGGGGCACTAGTTATGTCCTATACATAGGGGGCACTAGTCATGTCCTATACACAGGGGGCACTAGTCATGTCCTATACACAGGGGGCACTAGTCATGTCCTATACATAGGGGGCACTAGTCATGTCCTATACACAGGGGGCACTAGTCATGTCCTATACATAGGGGGCACTAGTCATGTCCTATACATAGGGGGCACTAGTTATGTCCTATACATAGGGGGCACTAGTCATGTCCTATACATAGGGGGCACTAGTTATGTCCTATACACAGGGGGCACTAGTCATGTCCTATACATAGGGGGCACTAGTCATGTCCTATACATAGGGGGCACTAGTCATGTCCTATACATAGGGGGCACTAGTCATGTCCTATACATAGGGGGCACTAGTCATGTCCTATACATAGGGGGCACTAGTCATGTCCTATACATAGGGGGCACTAGTCATGTCCTATACATAGGGGGCACTAGTCATGTCCTATACATAGGGGGCACTAGTCATGTCCTATACATAGGGGGCACTAGTCATGTCCTACACATAGGGGGCACTAGTCATGTCCTATACATAGGGGGCACTAGTCATGTCCTATACATAGGGGGCACTACTAGTCATGTCCTATACATAGGGGGCACTAGTCATGTCCTATACATAGGGGGCACTAGTCATGTCCTATACATAGGGGGCACTAGTCATGTCCTATACATAGGGGGCACTAGTCATGTCCTATACATAGGGGGCACTAGTCATGTCCTATACACAGGGCTCGGGGTCATTTCTGCACGGTCCCTGTATCTCGGTGGGGCCTCCATTCTTCTATCCATCATCTTTCGCTGTTTCTTTTCCTCGGATTCCACAAACTTTCTTCTTTGTGTTTCTTCCAGTTCTGAGGAGAAGGAGCCCGGAACAATCCGGTGTCATGGCAGCTGTCACCGCGATATGACAAGTGGCGGAACGCGGCCAAATGTGGGTCCACCGGAAAAACTTGTAAGACTTAACCCCTTACATGGATTTCCACACCAATCTCTATTATGTCTCATGTTTTGAACTATAAATCCTGATCTCTGATCCATAGAGGATGGCGGATGAGGGTGTAAAGGAGTCCCCCAGGGATGAGCGTTAGGACTGAGGCGTGGGGTGTAATGAAGGGGAATCACTATTAATTAAATATCCTTTATACTCATCGCAGTGATTTCTATATCTGAGAATTTCCTTACTACGATGGCGCCATCTAGTGGCCATTGTCTGATATGTCACCTAAGGCTCAGTGTCCCTGATGAGATTATTGCCTCTATTAGATACATTCGCGCCGTTCCTTGTGAGAGGTGTAAACATGGGGGTAACCACCGGGGGAGCTATGGAGCCCGTCCAGGACTCAATATACCTGAAAATAAAACTGTCCAAATTATCCCATAAAAAACAATCACAGCTCAGCTTTCATATCCTGCTTCATCCGTCTCCAGCTGTTACATAACTACAAATCCCAGCAAGCCCTGATAGACATACTGAGCAGTGTCATCCAGTGATGACATCATCAGAGGTGGTTAAAGGAGTATTCCAGGCCAAAACTTTGTTTTATATATCAACTGGCTCCGGAAAGTTAAACAGATTTGTAAATTACTTTGATTAAAAAATATTAATCCTTCCAAGAGTTGTTAGCTTCTGAAGTTGAGTTGTTGTTTTCTGTCTAACTGCTCTCTGATGACTCACGTCCCAGGAGCTGTGCAGTTCCTATGGGGATATTCTCCCATCATGTACAGCTCCCGGGACGTGACATCATCATTGAGCAGTTAGACAGAAAACTTCAGAAGCTAATAACTATTGGAAGGATTAAGATTTTTTAATAGAAGTAATTTACAAATCTGTTTAACTTTCCGGAGCCAGTTGATATCTATATATATAAAGGTTTTGCCTGGAATACCCCTTTAAGGCTTCATACACCAGAGAACTCAATAGAGAGACAACCTTCTACATCTATAGCAAAGTTTTCTAACTAAGGTGCCTTCAGCTGTTGCATAACTACAACTCCCAGCATGCTGAAGGCATGCTGGGAGTTGTAGTTTTGCAACAGCTGGAGGCACATTGATTGGGAAACACAATGGCCTCATGACTCTGTTGTTCCTGGATGTCAGATGAGAGAAGAGTCGGGCAAGTGCCCCCCTGCAGATTACATGAATAAGTGAATGTTGGGATCGGGATAGATCGCTGTTGGCTGAAAGGTATGTTAAATATTTGGCGGATGTTGCAGAACTACATGTCCCAGCATGCCCGGAAAGCTTTTGGGTGTCCAGGCATGCTGGGAGTTGTAGTTTTGCAACAGCTGGAGGCACAGTGATTGGTAAACAATTATCTATGTGTACGATGGCCTCTTGACTTTCTGTGGACTCTGGATGTCAGAAGAGAGAAGGTCGGGCAAGTGCCCCCCTGCATTATACATGTACTTATGTATGTGGGGATGGGGAGAAATAGCTAAAGGCTGTACCGGGCATGCTGGGAGTTGTAGTTGTAAAACAGGTGCAGGCACAATGGTTGGAAAATGCTGATCTATGTGTACTATGGCCTCTAGAATCTCTGTTGACTCCGGATGTCAGAGGTGAGAAGGCCGGGTAAGTGTCCCTCTGCAGAAACATGTACGAGTGTATATGGGGATAGAGAGAGATAGCTTGTGGCTCTCCGGGCATGCTGGGAGTTGTAGTTTTGCAACAGCTGAAGGCACCCTGATTGAGAAACATTGTACTAGAGACAACTTCCAGCATGTCCTGACAGGCAAAGGCTGCTGAGATGAGAGGGAAGCCTTGATTTACCTTTCAGGGAGGCAAACAGGTCTTTGGATATCCAGGCATGCTGGGAGTTGTCTTTTGCAACATCTGGAGGCACGCTGGTTGGGAAACCCAGATCTATGTGAACGATGACCTCTTAACTCTCTGTTGGCTCTGGATGTCAGAGGAGAGAAGGTCGGGCAAGGGTCCCCCTGCAGAACACATGTATGATTGTATAAGGAGAGATAGCTGACAGGTATTTTAAATAGACTGATGTTGCAAAACTACAACTCCCAGCATGCACGGACAGCCGTTGCAAAAATGAGCAAAAACAAGAGCCAAAAGAACACGAGCGATCTTCAGGAGCCGGCGATACCTAAGAGCGTCACCGTATTGTAGAGTGCAATGATTTTATCTTATCGCTTCCTGAGTGCGAATCGGAGGCGAACGCAAAAAAAAAAAAAAGACCCCGAAAAAACCAATTAATTCCCATTGTCCATTATTATTATTTTATTACGTTTTATCACTTATTAAATCTGTCAGAAAAGCGAAAGTTCAGCGAGGAAGGTAACACAGGTGACGTCCCGGCGCATCCTTCACCCGGGCGGAAAAAAAAACAGCGATTATCAAAAAGTCAATTGTCATTCCGCCTCTTTAGAAATAATTCCATTAAAGATAACGGCGACTTTTAATTAGACGAAGGATCCAATTACGGTAATTACATTCCATAAATATTCCCATCATGGAGGCAACCAGGAGAGGAGGGGTCAGCGCCATAATTAGTGCCTGGTATAAGGGGGGGGGCTGGACCCGCGAGGCATCACGTACCTCTCACCCCGAAGATCGGCGCCGAGGGGGTGAAGCATACGGAAAACGAAGAGAAAGAGATTACGGATGTGGGCGAATCATCCAGATGAGGGAATTACAGAACTGCGAGATGCAAATTTTAAAACTAACGATGATTGATGACATCACATGGGGGGGGGAGGGTGAGCGATCTTCAATATATTGTGACGTTTTATCTAGAAAAAGAATCTCACAATAGCTAATAAATGAAAAATCGTAAATGTGTCAGCACCACGGACAGCGACAAAGATCGAGCAGTCCAACATATCACTATATACAGGAGATATATAACTTATACCAGCTGTACACATATATATTATATACAGTATATACCAGGTTATACCAGCATGGTCCATATCACTATATATACAGGAGATATATAACTTATACCAGCTGTACATATATATTATATACAGTATATACCAGGTTATACCAGCATGGTCCATATCACTATATACAGGAGATATATAACTTATACCAGCTGTACATATATATTATATACGGTATATACCAGATTATTTCAGCATGGTCCATATCACTATATACAGGAGATATATAACTTATACCAGCTGTACATATATATTATATACAGTATATACCAGGTTATACCAGCATGGTCCATATCACTATATACAGGAGATATATAACTTATACCAGCTGTACATATATATTATATACAGTATATACCAGGTTATACCAGCATGGTCCATATCACTATATACAGGAGATATATAACTTATACCAGCTGTACATATATATTATATACGGTATATACCAGATTATTTCAGCATGGTCCATATCACTATATACAGGAGATATATAACTTATACCAGCTGTACATATATATTATATACAGTATATACCAGGTTATACCAGCATGGTCCATATCACTATATACAGGAGATATATAACTTATACCAGCTGTACATATATATTATATACAGTATATACCAGGTTATACCAGCATGGTCCATATCACTATATAGTGGAGATATATAACTTATACCAGCTGTACATATATATTATATACAGTATATACCCAGGTTATACCAGCATGGTCCATATCACTATATACAGGAGATATATAACTTATCCCAGCTGTACATATATATTATATACAGTATATACCAGGTTATACCAGCATGGTCCATATCACTATATACAGGAGATATATAACTTATACCAGCTGTACATATATATTATATACAGTATATACCAGGTTATACCAGCATGGTCCATATCACTATATACAGGAGATATATAACTTATACCAGCTGTACATATATATTATATACAGTATATACCAGGTTATACCAGCATGGTCCATATCACTATATACAGGAGATATATAACTTATACCAGCTGTACATATATATTATATACAGTATATACCAGGTTATACCAGCATGGTCCATATCACTATATACAGGAGATATATAACTTATACCAGCTGTACATATATATTATATACAGTATATACCAGGTTATACCAGCATGGTCCATATCACTATATACAGGAGATATATAACTTATACCAGCTGTACATATATATTATATACAGTATATACCAGGTTATACCAGCATGGTCCATATCACTATATACAGGAGATATATAACTTATACCAGCTGTACATATATATTATATACAGTATATACCAGGTTATACCAGCATGGTCCATATCACTATATACAGTATATATAACTTATACCAGCTGTACATATATATTATATACAGTATATACCCAGGTTATACCAGCATGGTCTATATCACTATATATAGGAGATATATAACTTATACCAGCTGTACATATATATTATATACAGTATATACACAGGTTATACCAGCATGGTCCATATCACTATATACAGGAGATATATAACTTATACCAGCTGTACATATATATTATATACAGTATATACCAGGTTATACCAGCATGGTCCATATCACTATATACAGAAGATATATAACTTATACCAGCTGTACATATATATTATATACAGTATATACCAGGTTATACCAGCATGGTCCATATCACTATATACAGGAGATATATAACTTATACCAGCTGTACATATATATTATATACAGTATATACCAGGTTATACCAGCATGGTCCATATCACTATATACAGAAGATATATAACTTATACCAGCTGTACATATATATTATATACAGTATATACCAGGTTATACCAGCATGGTCCATATCACTATATACAGGAGATATAAAACTTATACCAGCTGTACATATATATTATATACAGTATATACCAGGTTATACCAGCATGGTCCATATCACTATATACAGGAGATATATAACTTATCCCAGCTGTACATATATATTATATACAGTATATAGCCAGGTTATACAAGCATGGTCCATATCACTATATACAGGAGATATATAACTTATACCAGCTATACATATATATTATATACAGTATATACCAGGTTATACCAGCATGGTCCATATCACTATATACAGGAGATATATAACTTATACCAGCTGTACATATATATTATATACAGTATATACCAGGTTATACCAGCATGGTCCATGTCACTATATACAGGAGATATATAACTTATACCAGCTGTACATATATATTATATACAGTATATACCAGGTTATACCAGCATGGTCCATATCACTATATACAGGAGATATATAACTTATACCAGCTGTACATATATATTATATACAGTATATACCAGGTTATACCAGCATGGTCCATATCACTATATACAGGAGATATATAACTTATACCAGCTGTACATATATATTATATACAGTATATACCAGGTTATACCAGCATGGTCCATATCACTATATACAGGAGATATATAACTTATACCAGCTGTACATATATATTATATACAGTATATACCAGGTTATACCAGCATGGTCCATATCACTATATACAGAAGATATATAACTTATACCAGCTGTACATATATATTATATACAGTATATACCAGGTTATACCAGCATGGTCCATATCACTATATACAGGAGATATAAAACTTATACCAGCTGTACATATATATTATATACAGTATATACCAGGTTATACCAGCATGGTCCATATCACTATATACAGGAGATATATAACTTATCCCAGCTGTACATATATATTATATACAGTATATACCAGGTTATACCAACATGGTCCATATCACTATATACAGGAGATATAAAACTTATACCAGCTGTACATATATATTATATACAGTATATACCAGGTTATACCAGCATGGTCCATATCACTATATACAGGAGATATATAACTTATACCAGCTGTACATATATATTATATACAGTATATACCAGGTTATACCAGCATGGTCCATATCACTATATACAGGAGATATATAACTTATACCAGCTGTACATATATATTATATACAGTATATACCAGGTTATACCAGCATGGTCCATATCACTATATACAGGAGATATATAACTTATACCAGCTATACATATATATTATATACAGTATATACCAGGTTATACCAGCATGGTCCATATCACTATATACAGGAGATATATAACTTATACCAGCTGTACATATATATTATATACAGTATATACCAGGTTATACCAGCATGGTCCATATCACTATATACAGGACATATATAACTTATACCAGCTGTACATATATATTATATACAGTATATACCAGGTTATACCAGCATGGTCCATATCACTATATACAGGAGATATATAACTTATACCAGCTGTACATATATATTATATACAGTATATACCCAGGTTATACCAGCATGGTCCATATCACTATATACAGGAGATATATAACTTATACCAGCTGTACATATATATTATATACAGTATATACACAGGTTATACCAGCATGGTCCATATCACTATATACAGGAGATATATAACTTATACCAGCTGTACATATATATTATATACAGTATATACCAGGTTATACCAGCATGGTCCATATCACTATATACAGGACATATAAAACTTATACCAGCTGTACATATATATTATATACAGTATATACCAGGTTATACCAGCATGGTCCATATCACTATATACAGGACATATATAACTTATACCAGCTGTACATATATATTATATACAGTATATACCAGGTTATACCAGCATGGTCCATATCACTATATACAGGAGATATATAACTTATACCAGCTGTACATATATATACAGTATATACCAGGTTATACCAGCATGGTCCATATCACTATATACAGGAGATATATAACTTATACCAGCTGTACATATATATTATATACAGTATATACCAGGTTATACCAGCATGGTCCCTATCACTATATACAGGAGATATATAACTTATACCAGCTGTACATATATATTATATACACTATATACCAGGTTATACCAGCATGGTCCATATCACTATATACAGGAGATATATAACTTATACCAGCTGTACATATATATTATATACAGTATATACCAGGTTATACCAGCATGGTCCATATCACTATATACAGGAGATATATAACTTATACCAGCTGTACATATATATTATATACAGTATATACCAGGTTATACCAGCATGGTCCATATCACTATATACAGGAGATATATAACTTATACCAGCTGTACATATATATTATATACAGTATATACCCAGGTTATACCAGCATGGTCCATATCACTATATACAGGGGATATATAACTTATACCAGCTGTACATATATATTATATACAGTATATACCAGGTTATACCAGCATGGTCCATATCACTATATACAGGAGATATATAACTTATACCAGCTGTACATATATATTATATACAGTATATACCAGGTTATACCAGCACGGTCCATATCACTATATACAGGAGATATATAACTTATACCAGCTGTACATATAAATTATATACAGTATATACCCAGGTTATACCAGCATGGTCCATATCACTATATACAGGAGATATATAACTTATACCAGCTGTACATATATATTATATACAGTATATACCAGGTTATACCAGCATGGTCCATATCACTATATACAGGAGATATATAACTTATACCAGCTGTACATATATATTATATACGGTATATACCCAGGTTATACCAGCATGGTCCATATCACTATATACAGGAGATATATAACTTATACCAGCTGTACATATATATAATATACAGTATATACCAAATATACCAGCATGGTCCATATCACTATATACAGGAGATATATATAACTTATACCAGCTGTACATATATATTATATACAGTATATACCAGGTTATACCAGCATGGTCCATATCACTATATACAGGATATATATAACTTATACCAGCTGTACATATATATATATATATATATATATATATATATATACAGTATTTACCAGGTTATACCAGTATGGTCCATATCACTATATACAGGAGATATATAACTTATACCAGCTGTACATATATATTATATACAGTATATACCCAGGTTATACCAGCATGGTCCATATCACTATATACAGGATATATAACTTATACCAGCTGTACATATATATTATATACAGTATATACCAGGTTATACCAGCATGGTCCATATCACTATATACAGAAGATATATAACTTATACCAGCTGTACATATATATTATATACAGTATATACCAGGTTATATCAGCATGGTCCATATCACTATATACAGGAGATATATAACTTATACCAGCTGTACATATATATTATATACAGTATATACCCAGGTTATACCAGCATGGTCCATATCACTATATACAGGATATATAACTTATACCAGCTGTACATATATATTATATACAGTATATACCAGGTTATACCAGCATGGTCCATATCACTATATACAGAAGATATATAACTTATACCAGCTGTACATATATATTATATACAGTATATACCAGGTTATATCAGCATGGTCCATATCACTATATACAGGAGATATATAACTTATACCAGCTGTACATATATATTATATACAGTATATACCAGGTTATACCAGCATGGTCCATATCACTATATACAGGAGATATATAACTTATACCAGCTGTACATATATATTATATACAGTATATACCAGGTTATACCAGCATGGTCCATATCACTATATACAGGAGATATATAACTTATACCAGCTGTACATATATATATTATATACAGTATATACCAGGTTATACCAGCATGGTCCATATCACTATATACAGGAGATATATAACTTATACCAGCTGTACATATATATATATATACTGTATATACCAGGTTATACCAGCATGGTCCATATCACTATATACAGGAGATATATAACTTATACCAGCTGTACATATATATTATATACAGTATATACCAGGTTATACCAGCATGGTCCATATCATTATATATACAGGAGATATATAACTTATACCAGCTGTACATATATATTATATACAGTATATACCAGGTTATACCAGCATGGTCCATATCACGTTATACCGGAGATATATAACTTATACCAGCTGTACATATATATTATATACAGTATATACCAGGTTATGGCAGTATGGTCCATATCACTATATACAGGAGATTTATAACTTATACCAGCTGTACATATATATTATATACAGTATATACCAGGTTATACCAGCATGGTCCATATCATTATATATACAGGAGATATATAACTTATACCAGCTGTACATATATATTATATACAGTATATACCAGGTTATGGCAGTATGGTCCATATCACTATATACAGGAGATATATAACTTATACCAGCTGTACATATATATTATATACAGTATATACCAGGTTATACCAGCATGGTCCATATCACTATATACAGGAGATATATAACTTATACCAGCTGTACATATATATTATATACAGTATATACCAGGTAATACCAGCATGGTCCATATCACTATATACAGGAGATTTATAACTTATACCAGCTGTACATATATATACAGTATATACCCAGGTTATACCAGCATGGCCCATATCACTATATACAGGAGATATATAACTTATACCAGCTGTACATATATATATTATATACAGTATATACCCAGGTTATACCAGCATGGTCCATATCACTATATACAGGAGATATATAACTTATACCAGCTGTACATATATATTATATACAGTATATACCAGGTTATACCAGCATGGTCCATATCACTATATACAGGAGATTTATAACTTATACCAGCTGTACATATATATTATATACAGTATATACCAGGTTATACCAGCATGGTCCATATCACTATATACAGGAGATATATAACTTATACCAGCTGTACATATATATTATATACAGTATATACCCAGGTTATACCAGCATGGTCCATATCACTATATACAGTATATATATAACTTATACCAGCTGTACATATATATTATATACAGTATATACCAGGTTATACCAGCATGGTCCATATCACTATATACAGGAGATATATAACTTATACCAGCTGTACATATATATTATATACAGTATATACCAGGTTATACCAGCATGGTCCATATGACTATATACAGGAGATATATAACTTATACCAGCTGTACATATATATTATATACAGTATATACCAGGTTATACCAGCATGGTCCATATGACTATATACAGGAGATATATAACTTATACCAGCTGTACATATATATATTATATACAGTATATACCAGGTTATACCAACATGGTCCATATCACTATATACAGGAGATATATAACTTATACCAGCTGTACATATATATTATATACAGTATATACCCAGGTTATACCAGCATGGTCCATATCACTATATACAGGAGATATATAACTTATACCAGCTGTACATATATATTATATACAGTATATACCCAGGTTATACCAGCATGGT
Organism: Hyla sarda; assembly: GCF_029499605.1. Classification (NCBI taxonomy): domain Eukaryota; kingdom Metazoa; phylum Chordata; class Amphibia; order Anura; family Hylidae; genus Hyla; species Hyla sarda. Next base: position 279,437 of record NW_026610675.1, read on the forward strand.
CCATATCACTATATACAGGAGATATATAACTTATACCAGCTCTACATATATATTATATACAGTATATACCAGGTTATACCAGCATGGTCCATATCACTATATACAGGAGATATATAACTTATACCAGCTGTACATATATATTATATACAGTATATACCAGGTTATACCAGCATGGTCCATATCACTATATACAGGAGATATATAACTTATACCAGCTGTACATATATATTATATACAGTATATACCAGTATATACCAGCATGGTCCATATCACTATATACAGGAGATATATAACTTATACCAGCTGTACATATATATTATATACAGTATATACCAGGTTATATCAGCATGGTCCATATCACTATATACAAGAGATATATAACTTATACCAGCTGTACATATATATTATATACAGTATATACCAGGTTATACCAGCATGGTCCATATCACTATATACAGGAGATATATAACTTATACCAGCTGTACATATATATTATATACAGTATATACCCAGGTTATACCAGCATGGTCCATATCACTATATACAGGAGATATATAACTTATACCAGCTGTACATATATATTATATACAGTATGTACCCAGGTTATACCAGCATGGTCCATATCACTATATACAGGAGATATATAACTTATACCAGCTGTACATATATATTATATACAGTATATACCAGGTTATACCAGCATGGTCCATATCACTATATACAGGAGATATATAACTTATACCAGCTGTACATATATATTATATACAGTATATACCCAGGTTATACCAGCATGGTCCATATCACTATATACAGGAGATATATAACTTATACCAGCTGTACATATATATTATATACAGTATGTACCCAGGTTATACCAGCATGGTCCATATCACTATATACAGGAGATATATAACTTATACCAGCTGTACATATATATTATATACCGTATATACCAGGTTATACCAGCATGGTCCATATCACTATATACAGGAGATATATAACTTATACCAGCTGTACATATATATTATATACAGTATATACCAGGTTATACCAGCATGGTTCATATCACTACATACAGGAGATATATAACTTATACCAGCTGTACATATATATTATATACAGTATATACCAGGTTATACCAGCATGGTCCATATCACTATATACAGGAGATATATAACTTATACCAGCTGTACATATATATTATATACAGTATATACCAGGTTATACCAGCATGGTCCATATCACTATATACAGGAGATATATAACTTATACCAGCTGTACATATATATTATATACAGTATACACAGGTTATACCAGCATGGTCCATATCACTATATACAGGAGATATATAACTTATACCAGCTGTACATATATATTATATACAGTATATACCAGGTTATACCAGCATGGTCCATATCATTATATACAGGAGATATATAACTTATACCAGCTGTACATTTATATTATATACAGTATATACCAGGTTATACCAGCATGGTCCATATCACTATATACAGGAGATATATATATATATATTTAGCAGTGAGAAGCATTTGATCAAATTAAAAAGTTATTTAAAGTTGAAAAGGTTTGAAACAAAATACATTAGAAATAGCAGAATAGTTTTTTTTACATAAAACACTTGCTGAATTGTAAACTGTGTTCTGGGGCCCCCTGGTGGTAGAATAGGTGGGCAGCAGGCTCGGGATTGTTGGTGACAATATATACTTATTGTATTGTCTTTAGTTATATAGTAATTACACGAAATCAAACGGGTTCACAAATAATGTGTGTGCCAAGAATCCACTGTTATATTATTATTATTATTATTATTATTATCAGTGATATAAGGATCAGAGGAAAAAGGTGCCATGGAGAAAAGCATAATCACCAACAGTGCACAAGAGCTGACAATCTACATTTAGTTTTACATTGATAAAATGAAGAATATTATCAACAACTGGGTACATTATGGGGATTGATTGGAACTTCTTTCCTTTTTGCACTTGTCATAGAAATGAATGCAGGGAGGGGATAGAGAAGACTGTGCTGCTGTATCTGTATAACCACACAGTTCTCTCTATGATCATAGAGATGAGTGCAGGGAGGGGATAGAGAGGACTGTGCAGCTGTAACTGTATAACCACACAGTTCTCTCTATGATCATAGAGATGAGTACAGGGAGGGGATAGAGAGGACTGTGCAGCTGTAATTGTATGACCACACAGTTCTCTCTATGATCATAGAGATGAGTGCAGGGAGGGGATAGAGAGGACTCTGCTGCTGTATCTGTATAACCACACAGTTCTCTCTATGATCATAGAGATGAGTGCAGGGAGGGGATAGAGAGGACTGTGCAGCTGTAACTGTATGACCACACAGTTCTGTCTATGATCATAGAGATGAGTGCAGGGAGGGGATAGAGAGGACTGTGCAGCTGTAACTATATGACCACACAGTTCTCTCTATGATCATGCAGATGAGTGCAGGGAGGGGATATAGAGGACTGTGCAGCTGTATCTGTATGACCACACAGTTCTCTCTATGATCATAGAGATGAGTGCAGGGAGGGGATATAGAGGACTGTGCAGCTGTATCTGTATGACCACACAGTTCTCTCTATGATCATAGAGATGAGTGCAGGGAGGGGATAGAGAGGACTGTGCAGCTGTAACTGTATGACCACACAGTTCTGTCTATGATCATAGAGATGAGTGCAGGGAGGGGATAGAGAGGACTGTGCAGCTGTAACTGTATGACCACACAGTTCTCTCTATGATCATAGAGATGAGTGCAGGGAGGGGATAGAGAGGACTGTGCAGCTGTATCTGTATGACCACACAGTTCTGTCTATGATCATAGAGATGAGTGCAGGGAGGGGATAGAGAGGACTGTGCAGCTGTAACTATATGACCACACAGTTCTCTCTATGATCATAGAGATGAGTGCAGGGAGGGGATACAGAGGACTGTGCAGCTGTAACTGTATGACCACACAGTTCTGTCTATGATCATAGAGATGAGTGCAGGGAGGGGATAGAGAGGACTGTGCAGCTGTAACTGTATGACCACACAGTTCTCTCTATGATCATAGAGATGAGTGCAGGGAGGGGGTAGAGAGGACTGTGCAACTGTAACTATATGACCATAGAGATAAGTGCAGGGAGGGGGTAGAGAGGACTGTGCAGCTGTATCTGTATGACCACACAGTTCTCTATGATCATATAGAGGAGTGCAGGGAGGGGATAGAGAGGACTGTGCAGTTGTAACTGTATGACCACACAGTTCTCTCTATGATCATAGAGATGAGTGCAGGGAGGGGATAGAGAGGACTGTGCAGCTGTATCTGTATGACCACACAGTTCTGTCTATGATCATAGAGATGAGTGCAGGGAGGGGATAGAGAGGACTGTGCAGCTGTAACTGTATGACCACACAGTTCTCTCTATGATCATAGAGATGAGTGCAGGGAGGGGATAGAGAGGACTGTGCAGCTGTAACTGTATGACCACACAGTTCTCTCTATGATCATAGAGATGAGTGCAGGGAGGGGATAGAGAGGACTGTGCAGCTGTATCTGTATGACCACAGAGTTCTGTCTATGATCATAGAGATGAGTGCAGGGAGGGGATAGAGAGGACTGTGCAGCTGTAACTATATGACCACACAGTTCTCTCTATGATCATAGAGATGAGTGCAGGGAGGGGATAGAGAGGACTGTGCAGCTGTAACTGTATGACCGCACAGTTCTCTCTATGATCATAGAGATGAGTGCAGGGAGGGGATAGAGAGGACTGTGCAGCTGTAACTGTATGACCACACAGTTCTGTCTATGATCATAGAGATGAGTGCAGGGAGGGGATAGAGAGGACTGTGCAGCTGTAACTGTATGACCACACAGTTCTCTCTATGATCATAGAGATGAGTGCAGGGAGGGGGTAGAGAGGACTGTGCAACTGTAACTATATGACCATAGAGATAAGTGCAGGGAGGGGGTAGAGAGGACTGTGCAGCTGTATCTGTATGACCACACAGTTCTCTATGATCATATAGAGGAGTGCAGGGAGGGGATAGAGAGGACTGTGCAGTTGTAACTGTATGACCACACAGTTCTCTCTATGATCATAGAGATGAGTGCAGGGAGGGGATAGAGAGGACTGTGCAGCTGTAACTGTATGACCACACAGTTCTATCTATGATCATGCAGATGAGTGCAGGGAGGGGATAGAGAGGACTGTGCAGCTGTATCTGTATGACCACACAGTTCTGTCTATGATCATAGAGATGAGTGCAGGGAGGGGATAGAGAGGACTGTGCAGCTGTAACTGTATGACCACACAGTTCTCTCTATGATCATAGAGATGAGTGCAGGGAGGGGGTAGAGAGGACTGTGCAACTGTAACTGTATGACCATAGAGATAAGTGCAGGGAGGGGGTAGAGAGGACTGTGCAGCTGTATCTGTATGACCACACAGTTCTGTCTATGATCATAGAGATGAGTGCAGGGAGGGGATAGAGAGGACTGTGCAGCTGTAACTATAATAACAGGAATATAACAAGAATTGACATTACGGGAGAGACTCAGATTCAGACCTTGTTGACTTCTCACCTGATCCCCTGTGATATATAACTCAGGACTTACCTGTATACTATGGATGGAGACCTTCCCAGAATCCTCCACCTGTAACAATGTATCAGTTATTTGGAGGATGATACAATCTAATACTAAACATAAATAGTTATATAAACCATATTCACAGGTTTTGTGTCTCAGTTATGTAAAACCTGAAATTACAAATAAGGGAATTAAATTTTTAATGATATAATCTGTTACATTGTATATATCTGCTCAGAGCTGAGCACGTGTGACAATGTATCAGTTATATGGATGATGATGATGATGATGATGGCGTCTGTTACGTTGTATACACAGCTGAGCACGTGTGACAATGTATCAGTTATATGGATGATGATGATGGCGTCTGTTACGTTGTATACACAGCTGAGCACGTGTGACAATGTATCAGTTATATGGATGATGATGATGATGGCGTCTGTTACGTTGTATACACAGCTGAGCACGTGTGACAATGTATCAGTTATATGGATGATGATGATGATGGCGTCTGTTACGTTGTATACACAGCTGAGCACGTGTGACAATGTATCAGTTATATGGATGATGATGATGATGGCGTCTGTTACGTTGTATACACAGCTGAGCACGTGTGACAATGTATCAGTTATATGGATGATGATGATGGCGTCTGTTACGTTGTATACACAGCTGAGCACGTGTGACAATGTATCAGTTATATGGATGATGATGATGGCGTCTGTTACGTTGTATACACAGCAGAGCACGTGTGACAATGTATCAGTTATATGGATGATGATGATGATGATGATGGCGTCTGTTACGTTGTATACACAGCTGAGCACGTGTGACAATGTATCAGTTATATGGATGATGATGATGATGATGATGGCGTCTGTTACGTTGTATACACAGCTGAGCACGTGTGACAATGTATCAGTTATATGGATGATGATGATGGCGTCTGTTACGTTGTATACACAGCTGAGCACGTGTGACAATGTATCAGTTATATGGATGATGATGATGATGATGGCGTCTGTTACGTTGTATACACAGCTGAGCACGTGTGACAATGTATCAGTTATATGGATGATGATGATGATGATGATGCCGTCTGTTACGTTGTATACACAGCTGAGCACGTGTGACAATGTATCAGTTATATGGATGATGATGATGATGATGATGATGGCGTCTGTTACGTTGTATACACAGCTGAGCACGTGTGACAATGTATCAGTTATATGGATGATGATGATGATGATGATGATGGCGTCTGTTACGTTGTATACACAGCTGAGCACGTGTGACAATATATCAGTTATATGGATGATGATGATGGCGTCTGTTACGTTGTATACACAGCTGAGCACGTGTGACAATGTATCAGTTATATGGATGATGATGATGATGGCGTCTGTTACGTTGTATACACAGCTGAGCACGTGTGACAATGTATCAGTTATATGGATGATGATGATGATGGCGTCTGTTACGTTGTATACACAGCTGAACACGTGTGACAATGTATCAGTTATATGGATGATGATGATGATGATGATGGCGTCTGTTACGTTGTATACACAGCTGAGCACGTGTGACAATGTATCAGTTATATGGATGATGATGATGATGATGGCGTCTGTTACGTTGTATACACATCTGAGCACGTGTGACAATGTATCAGTTATATGGATGATGATGATGATGATGGCGTCTGTTACGTTGTATACACAGCTGAGCACGTGTGACAATGTATCAGTTATATGGATGATGATGATGATGATGCCGTCTGTTACGTTGTATACACAGCTGAGCACGTGTGACAATGTATCAGTTATATGGATGATGATGATGATGATGGCGTCTGTTACGTTGTATACACAGCTGAGCACGTGTGACAATGTATCAGTTATATGGATGATGATGATGATGATGGCGTCTGTTACGTTGTATACACAGCTGAGCACGTGTGACAATATATCAGTTATATGGATGATGATGATGATGATGATGATGGCGTCTGTTACGTTGTATACACAGCTGAGCACGTGTGACAATGTATCAGTTATATGGATGATGATGATGATGATGGCGTCTGTTACGTTGTATACACAGCTGAGCATGTGTGACAATGTATCAGTTATATGGATGATGATGATGATGATGATGATGATGGCGTCTGTTACGTTGTATACACAGCTGAGCACGTGTGACAATGTATCAGTTATATGGATGATGATGATGATGATGGCGTCTGTTACGTTGTATACACAGCTGAGCACGTGTGACAATGTATCAGTTATATGGATGATGATGATGATGATGGCGTCTGTTACGTTGTATACACAGCTGAGCACGTGTGACAATGTATCAGTTATATGGATGATGATGATGATGATGGCGTCTGTTACGTTGTATACACAGCTGAGCATGTGTGACAATGTATCAGTTATATGGATGATGATGATGATGATGGCGTCTGTTACGTTGTATACACAGCTGAGCACGTGTGACAATGTATCAGTTATATGGATGATGATGATGATGGCGTCTGTTACGTTGTATACACAGCTGAGCATGTGTGACAATGTATCAGTTATATGGATGATGATGATGATGATGGCGTCTGTTACGTTGTATACACAGCTGAGCACGTGTGACAATGTATCAGTTATATGGATGATGATGATGGCGTCTGTTACGTTGTATACACAGCTGAGCACGTGTGACAATGTATCAGTTATATGGATGATGATGATGGCGTCTGTTACGTTGTATACACAGCTGAGCATGTGTGACAATGTATCAGTTATATGGATGATGATGATGATGATGGCGTCTGTTACGTTGTATACACAGCTGAGCACGTGTGACAATGTATCAGTTATATGGATGATGATGATGGCGTCTGTTACGTTGTATACACAGCTGAGCACGTGTGACAATGTATCAGTTATATGGATGATGATGATGGCGTCTGTTACGTTGTATACACAGCTGAGCATGTGTGACAATGTATCAGTTATATGGATGATGATGATGATGATGATGGCGTCTGTTATGTTGTATACACAGCTGAGCACGTGTGACAATGTATCAGTTATATGGATGATGATGATGATGCCGTCTGTTACGTTGTATACACAGCTGAGCACGTGTGACAATGTATCAGTTATATGGATGATGATGATGATGATGATGGCGTCTGTTACGTTGTATACACAGCTGAGCACGTGTGACAATGTCATGTGACTGTCTCTAGGCTGGCGGAGGCATCTGGCCCATTGTCATAGAGGGGAGGGCGGCGAGGACCAATGGGATGGTGTGTGTGATGGATCCGGGATGCAGGAGGAGAGGAGCCGCCATTGGTGCAGCGCTTTGTGATGAGCGCGTCCTCTCCTCCTGCAGTCACATCATGGCGCTCTCCACTATTCAGAAGGTGGTGATGTTCTCCGGTCTGGTGCTCTGCGTCTCCCTGCTGCTGCCCAAAACCTTCCTGAGCAAAGGGAAACAGCCGGAGGGTAAGATGTGCATGAGAGGGGCCTGTGCCTTTAATGTAACCCCTGCAGTGCCAGAGCCTGCTCTGCTGCAACTACACATTATACAGCTGTCACTACTACTATATCAGTGATGTCATACAGGGGGCGGGGCTGTGATCACATGTCATTATATTACTATATTATATTATATCAGTGATGTCATACAGGGGGCGGGGCTGTGATCACATGTCATTATATTATATTATATCAGTGATGTCATCCAGGGGGTGGGGCTGTGATCACATGTCATTATATTACTATTATATTATATCAGTGATGTCATACAGGGGGCGGGGCTGTGATCACATGTCATTATATTACTATATCAGTGATGTCATACAGGGGGCGGGGCTGTGATCACATGTCATTATATTACTATATTATATTATATCAGTGATGTCATACAGGGGGCGGGGCTGTGATCACTTGTCATTATATTATATTATATCAGTGATGTCATCCAGGGGGTGGGGCTGTGATCACATGTCATTATATTACTATCATATCAGTGATGTCATACAGGGGGCGGGGCTGTGATCACATGTCATTACATTACTATTATATTATATCAGTGATGTCATACAGGGGGCGGAGCTGTGATCACATGTCATTATATTACTATTATATCATATCAGTGATGTCATACTGGGGGCGGGGCTGTGATCACATGTCATTATATTACTATTATATTATTTCAGTGATGTCATACAGGGGGCGGTGCTGTTATCACATGTCAATATATTACTATTATATTATATCAGTGATGTCATACAGGGGGCGGGGCTGTGATCACATGTTATCATATTACTATTATATTATATCAGTGATGTCATACAGGGGGCGGGGCTGTGATTACATGTCATTATATTATATCAGTGATGTCATACAGGGGGCGGGGCTGTGATCACATGTCATTATATTACTATTATATTACATCAGTGATGTCATACAGGGGGCGGGGCTGTGATCACATGTCATTATATTACTATTATATTATATCAGTGATGTCATACAGGGGGCGGGGCTGTGATCACATGTCATTATATTACTATTATATTATATCAGTGATGTCATACAGGGGGCGGGGCTGTGATTACATGTCATTATATTATATCAGTGATGTCATACAGGGGGCGGGGCTGTGATCACCTGTCATTATATTACTATTATATTATATAATTGATGTCATACAGGGGGCGGGGCTGTGATCACCTGTCATTATATTACTATTATATTATATCAGTGATGTCATACAGAAGGCGGGGCTGTGATCACCTGTCATTATATTACTATTATATTATATCAGTGATGTCATACAGGGGGCGGGGCTGTGATCACATGTCATTATATTACTATTATATTATATCAGTGATGTCATACAGGGGGCGGGGCTGTGATCACATGTCATTATATTACTATTATATTATATCAGTGATGTCATCCAGGGGGTGGGGCTGTGATCACATGTCATTATATTACTATATTATATCAGTGATGTCATACAGGGGGCGGGGCTGTGATCACATGTCATTATATTACTATTATATTATATCGGTGATGTCATACAGGGGGCGGGGCTGTGATCACATGTCACTATATTATATCAGTGATGTCATACAGGGGGCGGGCTGTGATCACATGTCATTATATTATATCGGTGATGTCATACAGGGGGCGGGGCTGTGATGTCATACAGGGGGCTGGATGCCGTTATCCTGTGTATGTGTTCATCCTGGGCTTTCTGGTGTAGTAATAGATCATATATAATACGTTGTGCGGAGTGTTGGGTTATAAATCCTGTAATGTTTCCTCGCGGGGTCCCGTCTGGTCGGCTCCCGTTCTCTTTATATAGTTTTATGTTACATTGGCGCGGTGTACGGTTGGTTGGGAAACGCTGCTGTAATATTTCCTCGTCTTCTGTCTCTGATTTTGAAGGAAATTCCGGCCGTTTTCCCTCCTCTGTTCCTCAGGGGAAGCCGCTGGATCCCAGGGTCGGGGGATTCCCTCGATCCCATTTATCGGAAGCCGTATCGAAGGCGAAGGCCGGAGGAGGAAGCAACAGCAGGAAGAGCCTGGTCGGGCAGATCATCCCCATCTATGGCTTTGGCATATTAGTATATATACTCTATATACTGTTCAAGGTAAGATATATATGTATCTGTCAGGAGGTAGAGAGGACAGAGCGATGTTCTGCAGATCGGTAGAGAGGTCAGAGGTGTAATAATCTGCAGGATATATCACTATATATCAGGAGGTAGAGAGGACAGAGCGATGTTCTGCAGATCTGTAGGGAGGTCATAGGTGTAATAATCTGCAGGATATATCACTATGTATCAGGAGGTAGAGAGGACAGAGCGATGTTCTGCAGATCTGTAGAGAGGTCAGAGGTGTAATAATCTGCAGGATATATCACTATGTATCAGGAGGTAGAGAGGACAGAGCGATGTTCTGCAGATCTGTAGAGAGGTCAGTGGTGTAATAATCTGCAGAATATGTCACTATATGTCAGGAGGTAGAGAGGACAGAGCGATGTTCTGCAGATCTGTACAGAGGTCAGAGGTGTAATAATCTGCAGGATATGTCACTATATGTCAGGAGGTAGAGAGGACAGAGCGATGTTCTGCAGATCTGTACAGAGGTCAGAGGTGTAATAATCTGCAGGATATGTCACTATGTATCAGGAGGTAGAGAGGACAGAGCGATGTTCTGCAGATCTGTACAGAGGTCAGAGGTGTAATAATCTGCAGGATATATCACTATGTATCAGGAGGAGGAGAGGACAGAGCGATGTTCTGCAGATCTGCAGAGAGGTCAGTGGTGTAATAATCTGCAGGATATATCACTATGTATCAGGAGGTAGAGAGGACAGAGCGATGTTCTGCAGATCTGTACAGAGGTCAGAGGTGTAATAATCTGCAGGATATATCACTATGTATCAGGAGGGAGAGAGGACAGAGCGATGTTCTTCAGATCTGTACAAAGGTCAGAGGTGTAATAATCTGCAGGATATGTCACTATGTATCAGGAGGTAGAGAGGACAGAGCGATGTTCTGCAGATCTGTACAGAGGTCAGAGGTGTAATAATCTGCAGCATATATCACTATGTATCAGGAGGTAGAGAGGACAGAGCGATGTTCTGCAGATCTGTAGAGAGGTCATAGGTGTAATAATCTGCAGGATATGTCACTATGTATAAGGAGGTAGAGAGGACGGAGCGATGTTCTGCAGATCTGTACAGAGGTCAGAGGTGTAATAATCTGCAGGATATATCACTATGTATCAGGAGGTAGAGAGGACAGAGCGATGTTCTGCAGATCTGTAGAGAGGTCAGAGATGTAATAATCTGCAGGATATATCACTATGTATATGTAGAGAGGACAGAGTGATGTTCTGCAGAAAGGTCAGTGGTGTAATAATCTGCAGGATATATCACTATGTATCAGGAGGTAGAGGGGACAGAGCGATGTTCTGCAGAAAGGTCAGTGGTGTAATAATCTGCAGGATATATCACTATGTATCAGGAGGTAGAGAGGACAGAGCGATGTTCTGCAGATCTGTAGAGAGGTCAGAGGTGTAATAATCTGCAGGATATATCACTATATATCAGGAGGTAGAGAGGACAGAGCGATGTTCTGCAGATCTGTAGAGAGGTCAGTGGTGTAATAATCTGCAGGATATGTCACTATGTATCAGGAGGTAGAGAGGACAGAGCGATGTTCTGCAGATATATCCTGCAGGTGTAATAATCTGCAGAATATATCACAGACCCCTGATGACACCTTGGTGAAACTTGCTGTGAAGGTGTTTCTACCTATAATAGTGACTGATATTTCCTGCACAAAGTGTATATTTGATTTTACTGCAGCTAAATAGACAAAATAAAGAGCTATTGGGATATGAAGCAGTCGGAAAAGAGTGAATAGTGTAGGATGATGTCCAGACCTATCAACGTCTAAATATGAATGGGAATAAAATAATAATAATAATAATAAACTGATTGATCAATACGCAGCTTCCCATGGTAGAGTGACGTGGAAAGTAAATATCTCTATTATGTTACCAGTTAATTTACCCTCATCTGCTTGTGTACAGATGTCCTGGGGGTCTGTGGTTAGATATCACTGTCCTGGGGGTCTGTGGTTAGATATCACTGTCCTGGGGGTCTGTGGTTAGATATCACTGTCCTGGGGGTCTGTGGTTAGATATCAATGTCCTGGGGGTCTGTGGTTAGATATCACTGTCCTGGGGGTCTGTGGTTAGATATCACTGTCCTGGTGGTCTGTGGTTAGATATCACTGTCCTGGTGGTCTGTGGTTAGATATCACTGTCCTGGTGGTCTGTGGTTAGATATCACTGTCCTGGGGGTCTGTGGTTAGATATCACTGTCCTGGGGGTCTGTGGTTAGATATCACTGTCCTGGGGGTCTGTGGTTAGATATCACTGTCCTGGGGGTCTGTGGTTAGATATCACTGTCCTGGGGGTCTGTGGTTAGATATCACTGTCCTGGTTGTCTGTGGTTAGATATCACTGTCCTGGGGGTCTGTGGTTAGATATCACTGTCCTGGTGGTTTGTGGTTAAATATCACTGTCCTGGGGGTCTGTGGTTAGATATCACTGTCCTCGGGGTCTGTGGTTAGATATCACTGTCCTGGGGGTCTGTGGTTAGATATCACTGTCCTGGTGGTCTGTGGTTAGATATCACTGTCCTGGGGGTCTGTGGTTAGATATCACTGTCCTGGGGGTCTGTGGTTAGATATCACTGTCCTGGTGGTCTGTGGTTAGATATCACTGTCCTGGTGGTCTGTGGTTAGCTATCACTGTCCTGGTGGTCTGTGGTTAGCTATCACTGTCCTGGTGGTCTGTGGTTAGATATCACTGTCCTGGGGGTCTGTGGTTAGATATCACTGTCCTGAGAGTCTGTGGTTAGATATCACTGTCCTGGGGGTCTGTGGTTAGATATCACTGTCCTGGGGGTCTGTGGTTAGATATCACTGTCCTGGGGGTCTGTGGTTAGATATCACTGTCCTGGGGGTCTGTGATTAGATATCACTGTCCTGGTGGTCTGTGGTTAGATATCACTGTCCTGGGGGTCTGTGGTTAGATATCACTGTCCTGGGGGTCTGTGGTTAGATATCACTGTCCTGGGGGTCTGTGGTTAGATATCACTGTCCTGGGGGTCTGTGGTTAGATATCACTGTCCTGGGGGGTCTGTGGTTAGATATCACTGTCCTGGGGGTCTGTGGTTAGATATCACTGTCCTGGGGGTCTGTGGTTAGATATCACTGTCCTGGTGGTCTGTGGTTAGATATCACTGTCCTGGTTGTCTGTGGTTAGATATCACTGTCCTGGGGGTCTGTGGTTAGATATCACTGTCCTGGGGGTCTGTGGTTAGATATCACTGTCCTGGTGGTTTGTGGTTAAATATCACTGTCCTGGGGGTCTGTGGTTAGATATCACTGTCCTCGGGGTCTGTGGTTAGATATCACTGTCCTGGGGGTCTGTGGTTAGATATCACTGTCCTGGGGGTCTGTGGTTAGATATCACTGTCCTGGGGGTCTGTGGTTAGATATCACTGTCCTGGGGGTCTGTGGTTAGATATCACTGTCCTGGGGGTCTGTGGTTAGATATCACTGTCCTGGTGGTCTGTGGTTAGATATCACTGTCCTGGGGGTCTGTGGTTAGATATCACTGTCCTGGGGGGTCTGTGGTTAGATATCACTGTCCTGGGGGTCTGTGGTTAGATATCACTGTCCTGGTGGTCTGTGGTTAGATATCACTGTCCTGGGGGTCTGTGGTTAGATATCACTGTCCTGGTGGTCTGTGGTTAGTTATCACTGTCCTGGTGGTCTGTGGTTAGATATCACTGTCCTGGTGGTCTGTGGTTAGATATCACTGTCCTGGGGGTCTGTGGTTAGATATCACTGTCCTGGTGGTCTGTGGTTAGATATCACTGTCCTGGGGGTCTGTGGTTAGATATCACTGTCCTGGGGGTCTGTGGTTAGATATCACTGTCCTGGGGGTCTGTGGTTAGATATCACTGTCCTGGGGGGTCTGTGGTTAGATATCACTTTCCTGGTGGTCTGTGGTTAGATATCACTGTCCTGGGGGTCTGTGGTTAGATATCACTGTCCTGGGGGGTCTGTGGTTAGATATCACTGTCCTGGTGGTCTGTGGTTAGATATCACTGTCCTGGGGGTCTGTGGTTAGATATCACTGTCCTGGGGGTCTGTGGTTAGATATCACTGTCCTGGTGGTCTGTGGTTAGATATCACTGTCCTGGGGGTCTGTGGTTAGATATCACTGTCCTGGGGGTCTGTGGTTAGATATCACTGTCCTGGTGGTCTATGGTTAGATATCACTGTCCTGGGGGTCTGTGGTTAGATATCACTGTCCTGGTGGTCTGTGGTTAGATATCACTGTCCTGGGGGTCTGTGGTTAGATATCACTGTCCTGGGGGTCTGTGGTTAGATATCACTGTCCTGGGAGTCTGTGGTTAGATATCACTGTCCTGGTGGTCTGTGGTTAGATATCACTGTCCTGGGGGTCTGTGGTTAGATATCACTGTCCTTGGGGTCTGTGGTTAGATATCACTGTCCTGGGGGTCTGTCGTTAGATATCACTGTCCTGGGGGTCTGTGGTTAGATATCACTGTCCTGGTGGTCTGTGGTTAGATATCACTGTCCTGGGGGTCTGTGGTTAGATATCACTGTCCTGGTGGTCTGTGGTTAGATATCACTGTCCTGGGGGTCTGTGGTTAGATATCACTGTCCTGGGGGTCTGTGGTTAGATATCACTGTCCTGGGGGTCTGTGGTTAGATATCACTGTCCTGGGGGTCTGTGGTTAGATATCACTGTCCTGAGGGTCTGTGGTTAGATATCACTGTCCTGGGGGTCTGTGGTTAGATATCACTGTCCTGGGGGTCTGTGGTTAGATATCACTGTCCTGGGGGTCTGTGGTTAGATATCGCTGTCCTGGTTGTCTGTTGTTAGATATCGCTGTCCTGGGGGTCTGTGGTTAGATATCACTGTCCTGGGGGTCTGTGGTTAGATATCACTGTCCTGGGGGTCTGTGGTTAGATATCACTGTCCTGGGGGTCTGTGGTTAGATATCACTGTCCTGGTGGTTTGTGGTTAAATATCACTGTCCTGGGGGTCTGTGGTTAGATATCACTGTCCTCGGAGTCTGTGGTTAGATATCACTGTCCTGGGGGTCTGTGGTTAGATATCACTGTCCTGGTGGTCTGTGGTTAGATATCACTGTCCTGGGGGTCTGTGGTTAGATATCACTGTCCTGGTGGTCTGTGGTTAGATATCACTGTCCTGGTGGTCTGTGGTTAGATATCACTGTCCTGGTGGTCTGTGGTTAGATATCACTGTCCTGGAGGTATGTGGTTAGATATCACTGTCCTGGGGGTCTGTGGTTAGATATCACTGTCCTGGTGGTCTGTGGTTAGATATTACTGTCCTGGGGGTCTGTGGTTAGATATCACTGTCCTGGGGGTCTGTGGTTAGATATCACTATCCTGGTGGTCTGTGGTTAGATATCACTGTCCTGGGGGTCTGTGGTTAGATATCACTGTCCTGGGGGTCTGTGGTTAGATATCACTGTCCTGGGGGTCTGTGGTTAGATATCACTGTCCTGGTGGTCTATGGTTAGATATCACTGTCCTGGGGGTCTGTGGTTAGATATCACTGTCCTGGTGGTCTGTGGTTAGATATCACTGTCCTGGGGGTCTGTGGTTAGATATCACTGTCCTGGGGGTCTGTGGTTAGATATCACTGTCCTGGGAGTCTGTGGTTAGATATCACTGTCCTGGTGGTCTGTGGTTAGATATCACTGTCCTGGGGGTCTGTGGTTAGATATCACTGTCCTTGGGGTCTGTGGTTAGATATCACTGTCCTGGGGGTCTGTCGTTAGATATCACTGTCCTGGGGGTCTGTGGTTAGATATCACTGTCCTGGTGGTCTGTGGTTAGATATCACTGTCCTGGTGGTCTATGGTTAGATATCACTGTCCTGGGGGTCTGTGGTTAGATATCACTGTCCTGGTGGTCTGTGGTTAGATATCACTGTCCTGGGGGTCTGTGGTTAGATATCACTGTCCTGGGGGTCTGTGGTTAGATATCACTGTCCTGGGAGTCTGTGGTTAGATATCACTGTCCTGGTGGTCTGTGGTTAGATATCACTGTCCTGGGGGTCTGTGGTTAGATATCACTGTCCTTGGGGTCTGTGGTTAGATATCACTGTCCTGGGGGTCTGTCGTTAGATATCACTGTCCTGGGGGTCTGTGGTTAGATATCACTGTCCTGGTGGTCTGTGGTTAGATATCACTGTCCTGGGGGTCTGTGATTAGATATCACTGTCCTGGTGGTCTGTGGTTAGATATCACTGTCCTGGGGGTCTGTGGTTAGATATCACTGTCCTGGGGGTCTGTGGTTAGATATCACTGTCCTGGGGGTCTGTGGTTAGATATCACTGTCCTGGGGGTCTGTGGTTAGATATCACTGTCCTGGGGGTCTGTGGTTAGATATCACTGTCCTGGGAGTCTGTGGTTAGATATCACTGTCCTGGTGGTCTGTGGTTAGATATCACTGTCCTGGGGGTCTGTGGTTAGATATCACTGTCCTTGGGGTCTGTGGTTAGATATCACTGTCCTGGGGGTCTGTCGTTAGATATCACTGTCCTGGGGGTCTGTGGTTAGATATCACTGTCCTGGTGGTCTGTGGTTAGATATCACTGTCCTGGGGGTCTGTGATTAGATATCACTGTCCTGGTGGTCTGTGGTTAGATATCACTGTCCTGGGGGTCTGTGGTTAGATATCACTGTCCTGGGGGTCTGTGGTTAGATATCACTGTCCTGGGGGTCTGTGGTTAGATATCACTGTCCTAGGGGTCTGTGGTTAGATATCACTGTCCTGAGGGTCTGTGGTTAGATATCACTGTCCTGGGGGTCTGTGGTTAGATATCACTGTCCTGGGGGTCTGTGGTTAGATATCACTGTCCTGGGGGTCTGTGGTTAGATATCGCTGTCCTGGTTGTCTGTTGTTAGATATCGCTGTCCTGGGGGTCTGTGGTTAGATATCACTGTCCTGGGGGTCTGTGGTTAGATATCACTGTCCTGGGGGTCTGTGGTTAGATATCACTGTCCTGGGGGTCTGTGGTTAGATATCACTGTCCTGGTGGTTTGTGGTTAAATATCACTGTCCTGGGGGTCTGTGGTTAGATATCACTGTCCTCGGAGTCTGTGGTTAGATATCACTGTCCTGGGGGTCTGTGGTTAGATATCACTATCCTCGTGGTCTGTGGTTAGATATCACTGTCCTCGTGGTCTGTGGTTAGATATCACTGTCCTGGTGGTCTGTGGTTAGATATCACTGTCCTGGGGGTCTGTGGTTAGATATCACTGTCCTGGGGGTCTGTGGTTAGATATCGCTGTCCTGGTTGTCTGTTGTTAGATATCGCTGTCCTGGGGGTCTGTGGTTAGATATCACTGTCCTGGGGGTCTGTGGTTAGATATCACTGTCCTGGGGGTCTGTGGTTAGATATCACTGTCCTGGGGGTCTGTGGTTAGATATCACTGTCCTGGTGGTTTGTGGTTAAATATCACTGTCCTGGGGGTCTGTGGTTAGATATCACTGTCCTCGGAGTCTGTGGTTAGATATCACTGTCCTGGGGGTCTGTGGTTAGATATCACTATCCTCGTGGTCTGTGGTTAGATATCACTGTCCTCGTGGTCTGTGGTTAGATATCACTGTCCTGGTGGTCTGTGGTTAGATATCACTGTCCTGGTGGTCTGTGGTTAGATATCACTGTCCTGGTGGTCTGTGGTTAGATATCACTGTCCTGGAGGTATGTGGTTAGATATCACTGTCCTGGGGGTCTGTGGTTAGATATCACTGTCCTGGTGGTCTGTGGTTAGATATTACTGTCCTGGGGGTCTGTGGTTAGATATCACTGTCCTGGGGGTCTGTGGTTAGATATCACTATCCTGGTGGTCTGTGGTTAGATATCACTGTCCTGGGGGTCTGTGGTTAGATATCACTGTCCTGGGGGTCTGTGGTTAGATATCAATGTCCTGGGGGTCTGTGGTTAGATATCACTGTCCTGGTGGTCTGTGGTTAGATATCACTGTCCTGGTGGTCTGTGGTTAGATATCACTGTCCTGGGGGTCTGTGGTTAGATATCACTGTCCTGGGGGTCTGTGGTTAGATATCACTGTCCTGGTGGTCTGTGGTTAGATATCACTGTCCTGGTGGTCTGTGGTTAGATATCACTGTCCTGGTGGTCTGTGGTTAGATATCACTGTCCTGGTGGTCTGTGGTTAGATATCACTGTCCTGGGGGTCTGTGGTTAGATATCACTGTCCTGGTGGTCTGTGGTTAGATATCACTGTCCTGGTGGTCTGTGGTTAGATATCACTGTCCTGGGGGTCTGTGGTTAGATATCACTGTCCTGGGGGTCTGTGGTTAGATATCACTGTCCTGGGGGTCTGTGGTTAGATATCACTGTCCTGGGGGTCTGTGGTTAGATATCACTGTCCTTGTGGTCTGTGGTTAGATATCACTGTCCTGGTGGTCTGTGGTTAGATATCACTGTCCTGGTGGTCTGTGGTTAGATATCACTGTCCTGGGGGTCTGTGGTTAGATATCACTGTCCTGGGGGTCTGTGGTTAGATATCACTGTCCTTGGGGTCTGTGGTTAGATATCACTGTCCTGGGGGTCTGTGGTTAGATATCACTGTCCTGGGGGTCTGTGGTTAGATATCACTGTCCTGGTGGTCTGTGGTTAGATATCACTGTCCTGGTGGTCTGTGGTTAGATATCACTGTCCTGGTGGTCTGTGGTTAGCTATCACTGTCCTGGGGGTCTGTGGTTAGCTATCACTGTCCTGGGGGTCTGTGGTTAGATATCACTGTCCTGCGGGTCTGTGGTTTGATATCACTGTCCTGCGGGTCTGTGGTTAGATATCACTGTCCTGGTGGTCTGTGGTTAGATATCACTGTCCTGGTGGTCTGTGGTTAGATATCACTGTCCTGGTGGTCTGTGGTTAGATATCACTGTCCTTGGGGTCTGTGGTTAGATATCACTGTCCTGGTGGTCTGTGGTTAGATATCACTGTCCTGGGGGTCTGTGGTTAGATATCACTGTCCTGGTGGTCTGTGGTTAGATATCACTGTCCTGGGGGTCTGTGGTTAGATATCACTGTCCTGGTGGTCTGTGGTTAGATATCACTGTCCTGGGGGTCTGTGGTTAGATATCACTGTCCTGGGGGTCTGTGGTTAGATATCACTGTCCTGGGGGTCTGTGGTTAGATATCACTGTCCTGGTGGTCTGTGGTTAGATATCACTGTCCTGGTGGTCTGTGGTTAGATATCACTGTCCTGGTGGTCTGTGGTTAGATATCACTGTCCTGGGGGTCTGTGGTTAGATATCACTGTCCTGGTGGTCTGTGGTTAGATATCACTGTCCTGGTGGTCTGTGGTTAGATATCACTGTCCTGGGGGTCTGTGGTTAGATATCACTGTCCTGGGGGTCTGTGGTTAGATATCACTGTCCTGGTGGTCTGTGGTTAGATATCACTGTCCTGGTGGTCTGTGGTTAGATATCACTGTCCTGGTGGTCTGTGGTTAGCTATCACTGTCCTGGGGGTCTGTGGTTAGATATCACTGTCCTGGTGGTCTGTGGTTAGATATCACTGTCCTGGGGGTCTGTGGTTAGATATCACTGTCCTGGTGGTCTGTGGTTAGAAATCACTGTCCTGGTGGTCTGTGGTTAGATATCACTGTCCTGGTGGTCTGTGGTTAGATATCACTGTCCTTGGGGTCTGTGGTTAGATATCACTGTCCTGGTGGTCTGTGGTTAGATATCACTGTCCTGGGGGTCTGTGGTTAGATATCACTGTCCTGGTGGTCTGTGGTTAGATATCACTGTCCTGGTGGTCTGTGGTTAGATATCACTGTCCTGGGGGTCTGTGGTTAGATATCACTGTCCTGGTGGTCTGTGGTCAGATATTACTGTCCTGGTGGTCTGTGGTTAGATATCACTGTCCTGGGGGTCTGTGGTTAGATATCACTGTCCTGGTGGTCTGTGGTTAGATATCACTGTCCTGGTGGTCTGTGGTTAGATATCACTGTCCTGAGTTTATGTCCTTATTTTAGTATTTTATTATTTTCAGCTTTCGTCACAGGGCAAAAATGTCAAAATGGAGCCCAAAAGTGTCCCCATCGCCAACGGCAACCTGAAGAGGAAGATCAGTGAGTAGAGATTAATCGTTGGTCTGGGGTTATACAGGGGAGGGGCCATCCAAAGCCACGCCTCCCTGGGTTCCAACAGAAGAGCGTTATATCACTTGTCACATGGGCTGTATTATATCTGAGGAGACCCCTATTACCTGTATACACCCCAATAGGACATACGGGGGGGGGGGGGGGATCTCCTTATAATGGACATTATCTGTAGGACCGCCCACCATATAATATAATCTGTAGGACCGCCCACCGTATTATATTATCTGTAGTACCGCCCACCATATAATATTATCTGTAGGACCGCCCACCATATAATATAATCTGTAGGACCGCCCACCATATAATATAATCTGTAGGACCGCCCACCATATAATATAATCTGTAGGACCGCCCACCATATAATATTATCTGTAGGACCGCCCACCATATAATATAATCTGTAGGACCGCCCACCATATAATATAATCTGTAGGACCGCCAACCATATAATATAATCTGTAGGACCGCCCACCAAATAATATAATCTGTAGGACCGCCCACCATATAATATAATCTGTAGGACCGCCCACCATATAATATAATCTGTAGGACCGCCCACCATATAATATTATCTGTAGGACCGCCCACCATATAATATAATCTGTAGGACCGCCCACTGTATAATATAATCTGTAGGACCACCCACCATATAATATAATCTGTAGGACCGCCAACCATATAATATAATCTGTAGGACCGCCCACCGTATAATATAATCTGTAGGACCGCCCACCATATAATATAATCTGTAGGACCGCCCCCGTATATTATCTGTAGGACCACCCACCATATAATATAATCTGTAGGACCGCCAACCATATAATATTATCTGTAGGACCGCCCACCGTATAATATTATCTGTAGGACCGCCTATCATATAATATTATCTGTAGGACCGCCCATCATATAATATTATCTGTAGGACCGCCCATCATATAATATTATCTGTAGGACCGCCCACCATATAATATTATCTGTAGGACCGCCCACCATATAATATTATCTGTAGGACCACCCACCGTATTATATTATCTGTAGTACCGCCCACCATATAATATTATCTGTAGGACCGCCCACCACATAATATTATCTTTAGGACCGCCAACCATATATTATTATCTGTAGGACCGCCCACCGTATAATATCTGTAGGACCGCCCACCGTATAATATTATCTGTAGGACCGCCCACTATATATTATCTGTAGGACGGCCCACCATATAATATAATCTGTAGGACGGCCCACCATATAATATTATCTGTAGGACCGCCCACCGTATAATATAATCTGTAGGACCGCCCAACATATAATATTATCTGTAGGACCGCCCACCATATAATATTATCTGTAGGACCGCCCACTGTATAATATTATCTGTAGGCCCGCCCACGTATATTATCTGTAGGACTGCCCGCCATATAATATTATCTGTAGGACTGCCCACCGTATATTATTATCTGTAGGACCGCCCACCATATAATATTATCTGTAGGACCGCCTACCGTATATTATTATCTCTAGGACCGCCCACCTTATATTATCTGTAGGACGGCCTACCATATAATATAATCTGTAGTACCGCCCACCATATAACATAATCTGTAGGACCACCCACCATATAATATTATCTGTAGGACCGCCCCCGTATATTATCTGTAGGACCGCCCACCGTATATTATCTGTAGGACCGCCCACTGTATATTATCTGTAGGACTGCCCACCATATCAGATTATCTGTAGGACCGCCCACCATGTATTATTATCTGTAGGACCGCCCACCATATAATATCTGTAGGACTGCCCACCATATAATATTATCTGTAGGACCGCCCACTGTATATTATTACTGCGAGGACCGCCCACCGTATATTATTATCTGTAGGACCACCCACCATATAATATTATCTGTAGGACCGCCCACCATATAATATTATCTGTAGAACCACCCACCGTATATTATTATCTCTAGGACCACCCATCGTATATTATTATCTCTAGGACCACCCACCGTATATTATTATCTGTAGGACTGCCCACCATATAATATAATCTGTAGGACCGCCCACCATATAACATAATCTGCAGGACCGCCCACCGTATATTATCTGTAGGACCGCCCACCGTATATTATCTGTTGGACTGCCCCAGTATATTATCTGTAGGACCGCCCCCGTATATTATCTGTAGGACCGCCATCCGTATATTATCTGTAGGACCACCCCCATATATTATCTGTAGGACCGCCCACCGTATATTATCTGTAGGACCGCCCCCGTATATTATCTGTAGGACCGCCCCCGTATATTATCTGTAGGACCACCCCCTATATATTATCTGTAGGACCGCCCACCGTATATTATCTGTAGGACCGCCCCCTATATATTATCTGTAGGACCGCCCCCCCGTATATTATCTGTAGGACCGCCCCCTATATATTATCTGTAGGACCACCCCCGTATATTATCTGTAGGACCGCCCCCTATATATTATCTGTAGGACCGCCCCCCCCGTATATTATCTGTAGGACCGCCCCCTATATATT
This sequence comes from Hyla sarda, assembly GCF_029499605.1. Lineage (NCBI taxonomy): Eukaryota > Metazoa > Chordata > Amphibia > Anura > Hylidae > Hyla > Hyla sarda. Next base: position 302,406 of record NW_026610675.1, read on the forward strand.
ATCTGTAGGACCGCCCCCTATATATTATCTGTAGGACCGCCCCCCCGTATATTATCTGTAGGACCGCCCACGTATATTATCTGTAGGACCGCCCCGTATATTATCGGTAGGACCGCCCCCCGTATATTATCTGTAGGACCGCCCCCTATATATTATCTGTAGGACCGCCCCCTATATATTATCTGTAGGACCGTCCCCATATATTATCTGTAGGACCGCCCCCATATATTATCTGTAGGACCGCCCCCCGTATATTATCTGTAGGACCGCCCCCCGTATATTATCTGTAGGACCGCCCCCGTATATTATATGTAGGACCGCCCCCCGTATATTATCTGTAGGACCGCCCCCGTATATTATCTGTAGGACCACCCCCCGTATATTATCTGTAGGACCGCCCCCATATATTATCTGTAGGACCGCCCCCGTATATTATCTGTAGGACCGCCCCCCGTATATTATCTGTAGGACCACCCCCCGTATATTATCTGTAGGACCGCCCCCGTATATTATCTGTAGGACCGCCCACGTATATTATCTGTAGGACCGCCCCGTATATTATCGGTAGGACCGCCCCCCGTATATTATCTGTAGGACCGCCCCCATATATTATCTGTAGGACCGCCCCCATATATTATCTGTAGGACCGCCCCCATATATTATCTGTAGGACCGCCCCCGTATATTATCTGTACGACCGCCCCCGTATATTATCTGTAGGACCGCCCCCGTATATTATCTGTAGGACCGCCCCCATATATTATCTGTAGGACCGCCCCCATATATTATCTGTAGGACCACCCCCGTATATTATCTGTAGGACCACCCCCGTATATTATCTGTAGGACCACCCCCCGTATATTATCTGTAGGACCGCCCCCGTATATTATCTGTAGGACCGCCCCCATATATTATCTGTAGGACCGCCCCCTATATATTACCTCTCTCTGGTTTCAGCGGATTACGAGCTCACGCAGCTTCAGGACAAACTGAAGGAGACGGAGGAAGCGATGGAGAAGATCATCTCCCGGATGGGGCCCGACCACCAAGGGTAAGGAGGGGCCACACTGTGCACTTCACTGCACCGCCACTAGGTGTCTCAGCGAGCAGGAATTATTATTCTCTGTTATCAGCCATACTGGGGGAGGAGACTGGAATGTCCTGTTTACCATATTAACCCTTTCCTTATTCTTATTGGGAACATTTACAGGTTTCTATCTCCATCTATGACCTGTGGTGTCTGGAGGTTATAGTCAGGAGGAGGGGGCGGGGTGATGTCACTGGTGATGATAATTGGGGGGAATGATGTCACTGGTTCTGATAATTGGGGGGGTGATGATGTCACTGGTGATGATAATTGGGGGGATGATGTCACTGGTTCTGATAATTGGGGGGATGATGTCACTGGTTCTGATAATTGGGGGGGGTGATGTCACTGGTGATGATAATTGGGGGAGGATGATGTCACTGGTTCTGATAATTGGGGGGGTGATGTCACTGGTGATGATAATTGGGGAGACGATGTCACTGGTTCTGATAATTGGGGGGGTGATGTCACTGGTGATGATAATTGGGGGGATGATGTCACTGGTTCTGATAATTGGGGGGGGTGATGTCACTGGTGATGATAATTGGGGGGATGATGTCACTGGTTCTGATAATTGGGGGGGTGATGTCACTGGTGATGATAATTGGGGGGATGATGTCACTGGTTCTGATAATTGGGGGGGTGATGTCACTGGTAATGATAATTGGGGGGGGTGATGTCACTGGTGATGATAATTGGGGGGGTGATGTCACTGGTGATGATAATTGGGGGAGGTGATGTCACTGGTGATGATAATTGGGGGGATGATGTCACTGGTTCTGATAATTGGGGGGGTGATGTCACTGGTAATGATAATTGGGGGGGGTGATGTCACTGGTGATGATAATTGGGGGGGTGATGTCACTGGTGATGATAATTGGGGGAGGTGATGTCACTGGTGATGATAATTGGGGGGATGATGTCACTGGTTCTGATAATTGGGGGGGGTGATGTCACTGGTTCTGATAATTGGGGGTGATGATGTCACTGGTGATGATAATTGGGGGGGGGTGATGTCACTGGTTCTGATAATTGGGGGGGGTGATGTCACTGGTGATGATAATTGGGGGGATGATGTCACTGGTGATGATAATTGGGGGGGTGATGTCACTGGTGATGATAATTGGGGGGATGATGTCATTGGTGATGATAATTGGGGGGGTGATGTCACTGGTGATGATAATTGGGGGGGGGATGTCACTGGTTCTGATAATTGGGGGGATGATGTCACTGGTTCTGATAATTGGGGGGATGATGTCACTGGTTCTGATAATTGGGGGGGTGATGTCATTGGTTCTGATAATTGGGGGGGGATGATGTCACTGGTGATGATAATTGGGGGGATGATGTCATTGGTGATGATAATTGGGGGGGTGATGTCACTGGTGATGATAATTGGGGGGATGATGTCATTGGTGATGATAATTGGGGGGGTGATGTCACTGGTGATGATAATTGGGGGGGGATGTCACTGGTTCTGATAATTGGGGGGTGATGTCACTGGTTCTGATAATTGGGGGGGGGGTGATGTCACTGGTTCTGATAATTGGGGAGATGATGTCACTGGTGATGATGATTGGGGGGATGATGTCACTGGTTCTGATAATTGGGGGGGGATGATGTCACTAGTTCTGATAATTGGGGGGGATGATGTCACTGGTTCTGATAATTGGGGGGATGATGTAATTGGTTCTGATAATTGGGGGGATGATGTCACTGGTTCTGAAAATTGGGGGGGGTGATGATGTCACTGGTTGTGATGATGTCACTGGTTGTGATGATGGCACTGGTTGTGATGATGTCACTGGTTCTGATGATGTCACTGGTTCTGATGATGTCACTGGTTGTTATGATGTCACTGGTTCTGATGATGGCACTGGTTCTGATGATGTCACTGGTTCTGATGATGGCACTGGTTCTGATGATGGCACTGGTTCTGATGATGGCACTGGTTCTGATAAATGGGGGGGTGATGATGCCACTGGTTGTGATGATGGCACTGGTTGTGATAATGGCACTGGTTGTGATGATGGCACTGGTTGTGATAATGGCACTGGTTGTGATGATGTCACTGGTTGTGATGATGGCACTGGTTCTGATGATGTCACTGGTTCTGATGATGGCACTGGTTCTGATGATGGCACTGGTTCTGATGATGGCACTGGTTCTGATAAATGGGGGGGTGATGATGCCACTGGTTGTGATGATGGCACTGGTTGTGATAATGGCACTGGTTGTGATGATGGCACTGGTTGTGATAATGGCACTGGTTGTGATGATTTCACTGGTTGTGATGATGGCACTGGTTGTGATGATGTCACTGGTTGTGATGATGTCACTGGTTGTGATGATGGCACTGGTTGTGATGATGTCACTGGTTGTGATGATGGCACTGGTTGTGATGATGTCACTGGTTGTGATGATGGCACTGGTTGTGATGATGGCACTGGTTGTGATGATGTCACTGGTTGTGATGATGGCACTGGTTGTGATGATGGCACTGGTTGTGATGATGTCACTGGTTGTGATGATGGCACTGACTCTGATTATGTCACTGGTTGTGATGATGGCACTGGTTGTGATGATGGCACTGGTTGTGATGATGGCACTGGTTGTAATGATGTCACTGACTCTGATGATGTCACTGACTCTGATGATGTCACTGACTCTGATGATGTCACTGGTTGTGATGATGTCACTGGTTGTTATGATGTCACTGGTTGTGATGATGTCACTGGTTGTGATGATGTCACTGGTTGTTATAATGTCACTGACTGATGATGTCACTGGTTGTTATGATGTCACTGACTCTGATGATGTCATACCTTTGCTTTAGCTGCAAGGACGGTAATGTCAGTAATGATGAGGAGCAACAACTGCTGGAGAGACTGAAGGAGATCACCCGGGTGATGAAGGAGGGGAAGGTCCTGGACGGCATCTCCCCGGAGCAAGAGGCTGAGGAGGCCCCCTACATGGAGGAATGGGAAGGTGCGGGACAACTGATATAAGACATGATGTAACAGCAGAATAGTGAGTGCAGCTCCGGAGGATAAGACATGATGTAACAGCAGAATAGTGAGTGCAGCTCCGGAGGATAAGACATGATGTAACAGCAGAATAGCGAGTGCCTCTCTGGAGGATAAGACATGATGTAACAGCAGAATAGTGAGTGCAGCTCTGGAGGATAAGAGATGATGTAACAGCAGAATAGTGAGTGCAGCTCTGGAGGATAAGACATGATGTAACAGCAGTATAGTGAGTGCAGCTCTGGAGGATAAGACATGATGTAACAGCAGAATAGTGAGTGCAGCTCTGGAGGATAATACATGATGTAACAGTAGAATAGTGAGTGCAGCTCTGGAGGATAAGACATGATGTAACAGCAGAATAGTGAGTGCAGCTCTGGAGGATAAGAGATGATGTAACAGCAGAATAGTGAGTGCAGCTCTGGAGGATAAGACATGATGTAACAGTAGAATAGTGAGTGCAGCTCTGAAGGATAAGACATGATGTAACAGTAGAATAGTGAGTGCAGCTCTGAAGGATAAGACATGATGTAACAGCAGAATAGTGAGTGCAGCTCTGGAGGATAAGACATGATGTAATAGCAGAATAGTGAGTGCAGCTCTGGAGGATATGACATGATGTAACAGCAGAATAGCGAGTGCAGCTCTGGAGGATAAGACATGATGAAACAACAGAATAGCGAGTGCAGCTCTGGAGGATAAGACATGATGTAACAGCAGAATAGCGAGTGCAGCTCTGGAGGATAAGACATAATGTAACAGCAGAATAGTGAGTGCAGCTCTGGAGGATAAGACATGATGTAACAGCAGAATAGTGAGTGCAGCTCTGGAGGATAAGAAATGATGTAACAGCAGAATAGTGAGTGCAGCTCTGGAAGATAAGACACGATGTATCAGCAGAATAGTGAGTGCAGCTCTGGAGGATAAGAAATGATGTAACAGCAGAATAGTGAGTGCAGCTCTAGAAGATAAGACAGTATGTAACAGCAGAATAGTGAGTGCAGCTCTGGAGGATAATACATGATGTAACAGCAGAATAGTGAGTGCAGCTCTGGAAGATAAGACATGATGTAACAGCAGAATAGTGAGTGCAGCTCTGGAGGATAAGACATGATGTAACAGCAGAATAGTGAGTGCATCTCTGGAGGAGAAGACATGATGTAACAGCAGAATAGTGAGTGCAGCTCTGGGGGTGACTGAAGTATCTCATGTGACATTGTTCTCGTGGCTGCAGGTTACCCAGAAGAGACGTATCCGGTTTACGACCCCTCTGATAGCCGGAGGCGGCACAATACGATCCTCGTGGACCCTTCGCTCCTGAACCAGCCCTCGGCCGAGGAGATCGCGGAGCAGATGGAATTCATGGAGGATTATACCCGATACTGTACAGAGAACGAGGCGGAGGACGGGAGCGATGAGGTCACCACATACGACCACTGTGATGTCGTCCAGCTCAGCCCCGCCCCCACCCCGGAGGATGAGACCGCCCCCGAGGAGCAGAGCGATGACGAGGACCCGGCTGTTATAGCAGAGAACGCCGGCTTCAGCTCCGACATGGCCAGCGAGGGGGAGCAGGGGCCCGAGGCTTCTCCGGCAGATCCGGCTGTGAACGGAGATTTATTGGGGACCATCAGTCATTCTTTAGGGGAGGAGTCTCAATCTCTGCGCAAAAGGGGCAAAAAGTCCCCGGATTGTTAAATATCCCAAATCTGGTCATAAGATACTGAATATACAGGGGGCCAAAGGAGGGGCCCGTGTCTGATGATGTCATTACTGCCCCAACATGTGACATCACATTGTACAGGACTACACAGGAGCTGAAAAAGTATTCACACCCGTCACATCATCATCATCACCGGGCCCCGCAGCACAACTCAGGATGGGCCCGACCCTGCCAAATGTCCCATCTTATTTCTTTTTGCTGTGATTATCTGATACACATCCCCTGTATAGACAGTGACAATATGAAATTCTGCTCTCCGCAGCCACCACCAGGGGGAGCTCCATGCACTTCTCTAACCACACCCACCATATAGATTCCTATTTACCGACTCCTGTTTTCTTAAAGGGACAGTACACCTTCACGCTGTCTTCCCTTCTTTTTGCTGTGCAGGTGCTTTCTCTTATCAGCTCTTTCAGGATGATCAGACGCCGACTACACTGCCCCCTAGGTCACATATATCTTCAGTGCATCCCTATGTGCAAACAGGGGCCCAGGAGATAAAGTGGCCCAGTTCCACCATGGAAGCTGCAGAACTTACTGTATACGAGATGCATCCACTATGATGTGAGGGGCCCACACACTATTCTCACAGGGGCCCCTGCTACATATATGTGTATCGGCTAATAAAGGGTTGTTTTTATTCCATAAACAGCGCCACCCATGTCCTCAGGATGTTGGTGGTATTACAATTAATCTCTAGTCACTTCAATGGAGCTGCAATACCGCACCCAACCTGAGGACAATGGTGGCGCTGTTTATGGAAGATAGCTATGTTTTCTAATCCAGGATACCCCTCAGATGTCCTATAAGGGGGGTCTTCAAACTGTGGACCCCCAGCTGTTGCAAAACTACAACTCCCAGCATGCCCGGACAGCCAACGGCTGTCCGGGCATGCTGGGAGTTGTAGTTTTGCAATGATTGTACTTGTCGCCTGCAGCGATGTGCCTGTAAGCGGACGCTGCATGCGACACGTGGTGGGGTACGCTGCCCCCTGCTGGTTGTTGTTGTGCGCCAATCTGTACGTGACCAACGGGACAAGAGATGATGATGTCACCTGACCCGAAATCACAAATGCATGAAACAGCGGGGATCACATGCGCCCCCTACAGGGCAACCAGTAATATCACACAGTGCCATCACCATAAAGCCCAGTGTGCCCTATGGACTGGAGTCTCCTAAAGGCACGAAGGAGGGACAGGTGAAACATTATAGGCTGTAACCATGGAGACACATAGGCGGGCGCCGGAGCTGTATACACGAAACGGGAAACGATTTATAAAGATGCAACATTCACCCGATACAATGAAAATAATGCTACAATGGAACATAATGCGGCTCGGCCATCGAATATCCAAAAAACAATGCGTCCTGTTCACACAGCTGAGGGGTTGTTACAATGTACCAGTCAAGATACCAGTCTATAATTATTAACCAGTGCTCCAGGCTGATAGTTCTTATTTACACTGATACATTGTAACAACTCCTCAGCTGTGTGAACAGGACCAGGTCATGGTTTTCAGCCTCTTCATTCACAGAACAATCTCAGTCTCCAGTCTTTCTCGTCTTTGTCCTGAACAATTCTTAGGTTCAACAACCGGAAAAGTCAAAAGTCCTGTATTTTAAATTCGCCTACATTGTAACAACTCCTCAGCTGTGTGAACAGGACAAGGTCATGGTGGGTTTTCAGCCTCTTCATTCACATAACAATCTCAGTCTCCAGTCTTTCTCTTGTCTTCATCCTGAACGTTTCTTAGGTTCAACACCTGAATTATAGACCCGGAAAGGTCATAACTCATGGATTTCCAATAGCTCACATTGTAACAACTCCTCAGCTGTGTGAATAGGACCCGGTCATGATTGGTTTTCAACCCTTTCATTCATATAACAATCTCAGTCTCCAGTCTTTCTCGTCTTCGTCCTGAACATTTCCTAGGTTCAACCACCAGAAAGGTCAAAACTCATGTATTTTAAATTCGCCTACATTGTAACAACCTCCCAGCTGTGTGAACGGGATCAGGTCATGATTGGTTTTCAGCCCTTTCATTCACATAACAATCTCAGTCTCCAGTCTTTCTCGTCTTCGTCCTGAACATTTCTTAGGTTCAACTAGCGGAAAGGTCAAAACTCATGTATTTTAAATTCGCCTACATTGTAACAACCTCTCAGCTCTACGAACGGGACCAGGTCTTGATTGGTTTTCAGCCTCTTCATTCACATAACAATCTCAGTCTCCAGTCTTTCTCATCTTCATCCTGAACATTTCTTAAGAAGAAGAATGTCCAGCGCACACACGTATAAAACTGAGCTGCTTTATTGCATAGTTGCCATGGGAAACATCGGACACTCAGGTAACGTGACGCGTTTCGGCCAGCAAGGCCTTAGTCATACACATGTTACAAGCACTTAGATCGTTTATATATGCAGGGTGGTAGTGTCCCGGGCGGGGCTAAGCCCCGAATCATGTGACATCCCACCTGCACATATAATTACAAACAATGTTAAAACGTATGTATCAAATCTTTATTTCAGCACATCTATAACAAAATTCATTGTATAAAAGAATTAAGACATTGTTAAAATAAATCTTATGCACCAGTTGTGTATGTTTGGTTCAAAACCTAGAGAACCAGACTCCATCCTTTTAAGCATATATCAGATGGTGATACACAACTAGCACTAGGACCTGAAGAATTATAGTGTAGAACTGGGAGAACGGTTATTTAACAGAGCAGGAGATGCAGTTTGTTAAATCTCATGACAGAAACGGATACAAAAAAAGGGGGGGTTATTTCAATCATCATCTTTTGCACCCATGCAAACATGAGAAAAGAGGGGGGGAGAGATACTGAACAGGCGACTGGAAAACGCAAAGCAACTAAGACATATATAGTAGTATTCGGATTATCATAGAGCCACGGTCATAACAACCCACTCATTTAATAGTGCAAGATCGTATCCAGTCTCCTGTTCAGACCTAGCGGTATCCAGTCTCCTGTTCAGACCTAGTGGTATCCTAATCTCATGGGTGAGAATCCAGTATATTTCACGATCCAACACCTTCTGTCTCAGGTTTCCACCTCTCAGTGGTTTGTCCACCCTCTCGATACCTTGTACCACCAGACTAGAGGTATTTTCTCACCAGAGTTTAAGGCGGACTGGGAGTTTTTACTGGCCGATTCTTCACAGAGATTTGTGAATTTATTCATCCAATATGAAGAAAAAGCCCTAACTGAGGTGAATGAAAAAATCTCCACAATACGTACATCGTTGGAACAGTATAAAGACATTCCAAACTATAAAAATTTGGAAGAACAAATAACAGACAACATCTCAAAGTTAGAGACTATAATTGTGGAGACCAAACAACAAAAATTCTTACGTGATTTGGAGGATTACCAGACCCAGTCCGTTTTTCTATGGCCTAATCAGGAACCCGGCACACAAACCCCCAAGTCTATATTAAAGAAGAGGAGATACAACCGGGGTAAGAAAGGCAAGCGCCCTGAAAGAAAGGACTCCAGGGTCAGCTTTTCTTCTCCTGAAGCCAGTGAATTGGATTCGGGCGAGTGCGATACTAACCTCCATTCCACGATTCCGAATGCCGCATCTTCACCCCTGCTGACTCCCAGAAACCCCAGAGTGCAGAATAAACAGCAGTCAAAAAACGACGTGCGGGGAGGAAACACCGCACCGGAAAAAATACTCACACGCCAGAACAAGAGGTAACCTGTATCCCTATATTCAATTTATCAGCTACCGTTATTACTCAGACTCAGTTATCTTTGCTTTCTCGGGGACTATCATTTTCACCTACCCACAGACTGGACTTTTTCCAAACTATGCTGGACGTGAATCGTTTTGTTAGAAATATTACTATACGTAAACACTTTTCATGCATAGAGAGTAATTGTATTTCCGATAATGTGTTGGATGTCTCTACACCATCGATAAATGATTTGCAGCAACAAGCTTTGCATGAGGGTGTTGATTATACTTACATTCCAACAGGTGTATGTGGGTCGGAGTTCAGGGATCTAGTAGTTAGTACGCAGCTACAGGAGTTAAATGATGGTAATTCCGAATATAGGGTTCCTGAATTTCATACCTCCAACCCTGGCTTCTACCCCATTGCCTCACGCTCCCCGGTATTGGACTTGTTCCAGGAGACCGTGGAGCGTGAGATACTGATGGTTCTGTCTGATAACAAAAACATCCACCACAACCTAACCACACAAGAACGTCTGGCTTTAACTGAACCACATAAATTAGACCAGATTGTGATTAGGCAGGCCGATAAGGGGGGGGCTGTGGTGATTCTGGACGGTGGTCTGTATCATAAATTGAACACGCGAATGTTGGAAGATACTGATACGTACAGACCCCTGTCCAGTAATCCCACAGCCCAATTCAAAAATCACCTTATGTCTCTTGTGCGCCTTGGGGTCGAGAGTGGGTGTATGACTGAAAAGATTGCAGATTACCTTATTATTCAGGATCCGGTCATACCTATATTCCACTCCCTCCCCAAGGTGCACAAGGACACTTTTCCTCCCCCACTTAGGCCCATTGTGGCAGGCATCTCGTCATTGAACGAAAGATTATGTGAATGGGTTGATTCTCTGTTACAGCCCCTTATACCCATGATACCTGGCCATATCAAGGATACTAAACATCTCTTAAGTATGATGAATTGTATACAGTGGCGACCTGAGTGCAGATGGATCACAGCTGATGTGACCTCCCTGTACTCGGTCATTCCACATAGATTAGCCATCAGTGCACTTACATGGTGTCTAAACACTTATTCACAATATCCAGTCAACTTACGTGAATTCATAATTTTGGCCGTTGAATATCTCCTTGGTCACAATTTTTTTTATGTTTGATTCTAAGTTCTATCTGCAGGTGACAGGAGCGTCTATGGGGGCGAAGTTCTCCCCCTCTCTCGCTAACATTTATATGTGTTGGTGGGAGAGGGGGATTCTCTTCGCCCCCACTAACCCCTTCTCCCCTGGTCTGTTGTGGTATGGCCGCTATATCGATGACCTCCTGTTTATTTGGGGGTCCGATATGGCGGTCATACAGGGGTTTGAAGAGTTCATGAACTCAAATGAGCTTAACCTCCATTTTACTATCGGCCTGGGGAGTAATGTGGTTAATTTTTTGGATCTTACTTTGCGGGGTGACAGCGATACCGGCAATATCATTACATGCACATTTAGAAAATCTACTGTAGTAAATTCCATTCTGCATGCCGGTTCCTGTCACCCCTCACATGTAATCGAGAACTTACCCACAGGAGAAATGATCAGGGCACGCCGCAATTGCTCGCTCGATGAGGATTTTTCGAACGAAGTGGTTGCTATTAGCAACAGACTCAAGCAACGCGGCTACCCTGAATGGACTATCAAAAAGGCGCACAACATTGCTATTAAAAAGGGTCATTGTGATCGAATAAAAGAAAATACACATAGCAAGAAAATCCATAGCCTTAGTTCACCTGTGGTCTTTTCTACTCAATACAGTACTGAGTTCAAAATAATCAGCAACATCATTAAAAAGAATATGCCGATTATACACACAGATCCTGAGTTTCGGACGGCATTGAACGGGGGCATTAGGTTTGTATCCAGGAGAGCCCCAACTTTGGGCCAGACTTTATCCCCCAGCCTCTTCTCTACCTCTCCGAAAAAAGTCTCTACTTGGCTTAGTTGCCAAGGTACATACAAATGTGGATCTAGAAAGTGTATTTGTTGTAATTACATGAACAATTCAGTGTCATTTACATCCACTAGCAATAATAAGACATTTAACATCAGACAATACATCAATTGCAACACAGCTGGAGTTGTATATCTGTTTACGTGCCGCGCCTGCAATGTGCAATATGTGGGTTGCACCATTAACCCACTAAAAATTAGAGTACGTAAACATCTATCAGATATTGCACATTTTCAGGCACGGCACGTATCAATGGTCAGTAAGCATTGTGCTGAGGTACATGGTGGAAATACCTCTAGTCTGGTGGTACAAGGTATCGAGAGGGTGGAAACCTGAGACAGAAGGTGTTGGATCGTGAAATATACTGGATTCTCACCCTTGAGATTAGGATACCACTAGGTCTGAACAGGAGACTGGATACGATCTTGCACTATTAAATGAGTGGGTTGTTATGACCGTGGCTCTATGATAATCCGAATACTACTATATATGTCTTAGTTGCTTCGCGTTTTCCAGTCGCCTGTTCAGTATCTCTCCCCCCCTCTTTTCTCATGTTTGCATGGGTGCAAAAGATGATGATTGAAATAACCCCCCCTTTTCTTGTATCCGTTTCTGTCATGAGATTTAACAAACTGCATCTCTTGCTCTGTTAAATAACCGTTCTCCCAGTTCTACACTATAATTCTTCAGGTCCTAGTGCTAGTTGTGTATCACCATCTGATATATGCTTAAAAGGATGGAGTCTGGTTCTCTAGGTTTTGAACCAAACATACACAACTGGTGCATAAGATTTATTTTAACAATGTCTTAATTCTTTTATACAATGAATTTTGTTATAGATGTGCTGAAATAAAGATTTGATACATACGTTTTAACATTGTTTGTAATTATATGTGCAGGTGGGATGTCACATGATTCGGGGCTTAGCCCCGCCCGGGACACTACCACCCTGCATATATAAACGATCTAAGTGCTTGTAACATGTGTATGACTAAGGCCTTGCTGGCCGAAACGCGTCACGTTACCTGAGTGTCCGATGTTTCCCATGGCAACTATGCAATAAAGCAGCTCAGTTTTATACGTGTGTGCGCTGGACATTCTTCTTCTTTTGCATTTCTCTGGATCCAGTCCTGGTCCTGTCCGTGCGCTGAAGCCCGGGGTAGAGCCGGTTCGACTTGCTTGTACCTCCTGAACATTTCTTAGGTTCAACTAGCGGAAAGGTCAAAACTCATGTATTTTAAATTCGCCTACATTGTAACAACCTCTCAGCTCTGCGAACGGGACCAGGTCATGATTGGTTTTCACAGAACAATCTCAGTCTCCAGTCATTCTCATCTTTGTCCTGAACGTTTCTTAGGTTCAACAATTAAATTATAGACCCAGAAAGACAACCAGAATGGTCATAACTGTAGTATTTAGAATTTGCCCACATTGTAACAACCCCTCAGCTGTGTGAATGGGACCAGGTCATGATGGGTTTTCAGCATCTTTATTCACATAACACTATCAGTCTCCAGCCTGTCTCCTCTTTCAATTCATCCTGAACGTTTCTTAGGTTCGACAACTGAATTATAGACCCGGAAAGGTCAAAAATCATGTACTTGAAATGTGTCCAAAATAAAACTAATATTGACTTTAATTTACATATTATTAATGTGCTACATAATAGAAAACAACATCTCCTAAGAGACGGATACAATGTATCAAACGGTCAGAGATTTGTGCTGATGTATTGTCTACACTGGAAACAATGTAACAGACCCTCAGCTCTAGACAGTGACGGCTCAGGATGACTTGACAGCGAGCACAGCCGCTCAGTTTTGCGTTTTCGTTTTTTCCTCCTCCCCTTTTGCGCCATACAATGACACCTTTCATTTCTCGCCATTTTTAATATCTCTGCTTGCTGTCAAGTCATCCTGACCCATCTCTGCTCAGAGCTGAAGGTTTGTTACACTGTGTCCAGTGCAGGAAATCCTCTGTGAGCTGAAGACATCATCGGTATCAATCTCTGTCCTGAATAATTGATACATTTTGCCTATTGTGATACATTGTATCCTGTCTGTTTACTAAACAAGGAAATTGTTTTTAAATATGTGTCACAGGACAGTGGTCTCCAAACTGTGGCCCTCCAGCTGTTGCAAAACTACAACTCCCAGCATGCCCGGACATCCGTTGGCTGTCCAGGCATGCTGGGAGTTGTAGTTTTGCAACAGCTGGAGGTCCACAGCTTGTTGACTACTGCCCTAGTCCAGTGATTCCCAACCTGTGTATCTCCAGCTTTTGCAGAACTACAACTCACACATACCTTGCATGCTGGGAATTGTAGTTTTGCAATCACTGGAAAATTTGTGGCTACCAATACATGCTGGAAGTTGTAGTATTGCAACAGCTGGAGGTCCACAGTTTGGAGACCACTGTCCTACACCAAAGTTGCCCAACCTGTCAGAGCATGCTGGGAGTTGTCGTTTTGCATCAACTAGAGAGCCTATGGCTGTCAGGGCATGCTGGGAGTTGTAGTTTTGTACCAAGAGCCTATGGCTGTCAGAGCATGCTGGGAGTTGTAGTTTTGCACCAACTAGAGAGCCTATGGCTGTCAGAGCATGCTGGGAGTTGTAGCTTTGCAACAACTAGAGAGCCTATGGCTGTCAGGGCATGCTGGGAGTTGTAGTTTTGTACCAACTAGAGAGCCTATGGCTGTCAGGGCATGCTGGGAGTTGTAGTTTTGTACCAAGAGCCTATGGCTGTCAGGGCATGCTGGGAGTTGTAGTTTTGCACCAACTAGAGAGCCTATGGCTGTCAGAGCATGCTGGGAGTTGCAGTTTTGCAACAACTAGAGAGCCTATGGCTGTCAGGGCATGCTGGGAGTTGTAGTTTTGTACCAACTAGAGAGCCTATGGCTGTCAGGGCATGCTGGGAGTTGTAGTTTTGTACCAAGAGCCTATGGCTGTCAGGGCATGCTGGGAGTTGTAGTTTTGCACCAACTAGAGAGCCTATGGCTGTCAGAGCATGCTGGGAGTTGCAGTTTTGCACCAACTAGAGAGCCTATGGCTGTCAGAGCATGCTGGGAGTTGTAGTTTTGTACCAACTAGAGAGCCTATGGCAGTCAGAGCATGCTGGGAGTTGTAGTTTTGTACCAACTAGAGAGGCTATGGCTGTCAGAGCATGCTGGGAGTTGTAGTTTTGTACCAACTAGAGAGGCTATGGCTGTCAGAGCATGCTGGGAGTTGTAGTTTTGTACCAACTAGAGAGCCTATGGCAGTCAGGGCATGCTGGGGGTTGTAGTTTTGTACCAACTAGAGAGCCTATGGCTGTCAAGGCATGCTGGGGGTTGTAGTTCTGCAACAGCTGGAGGTCTGCAGTTTGGAGACGGCTGTGGTAGGATTTTGCTTCCTTATTCCTGTGCAGTGGGCGGTGATGCGGTTGTTCTCTTCGGGGGGGGGGGGGGGGCTGAGGGTTTAGGACGATCCATTGGACGCTTCCTGCGCTCAGCTGATCCGCCCAGTGCTCTCGTGTTTGCAAAAGAAAGATGGCGGATGACTGTGTGACCTGCAGCCCTGCACACGGAACAGACTAAAAACTTCACCAAATATAGAGTCGACCACATCAGCCTGGAACGTACGGGGTTAACAGCCGCATTTTAAGCTGCAGGCCTGTCACCCCCTCATATTTAAAGGGCCAAGCACTTTATTTTTTCCTGCTTTTCTGGTTTCCATTCCAGCTGCTGCTTTGCACCGATGGCGGCCATGGCGGATCTGAGGGAGGAGTTGCTATGTTCTCTCTGCCTGAACCTCTATACCGATCCGGTCAGCCTGCGCTGCGGACACAACTTCTGCCGGGATTGCATCGAGAAAGTTTTCCAGAACCAGAACCGACCCGGGGATTGTAAATGTCCCAACTGCAGGCGAGTGTTCTGGGAGCGTCCGGAGCTGCAGAGAAACATTACGCTGTGCAATATCGTAGAGCGCCTCCAGGTGACGGAGCAGCAAGGGTTCAGCGTCACCTGCACCTACTGCGTCCACTTACCCGTCCCGGCCGTCAAGTCCTGCGTCATGTGCGAAGCGTCGCTGTGTGAACTGCACCTGAATGTCCACAGCAAGGCCCCGGAACATGTATTAACTAACCCCACCCAGTCCCTGGAGAACAGAAGGTGCCCGACCCACCGCAAGATCCTGGAATATTACTGCACCGAGGACGCCACCTGCATCTGTGTGTCCTGCCGGCTGGACGGGCAACACGGCGAACACCGGATACAGACGCTCCAAGAGGCCGGCGAGAAGAAGAAGGAAGAGATAAGACATCTCCTGCAGGAGCTAAAAACCAAAAAAGAGGAAATGGAGAAAAGAATCAAGAGACTCGAAATACACCGGAGGAACGTGAAAGAAAGATCCGCCAAGGCGAAGAAGAAAGTCGCCGCGCTCTTCGAAGATCTCACGAGACGACTGGAGGATCTGGAGACGAAGCTGCACGGTGACATCTCCCAGCAGGAGGCGCAAGTGTCGCTCTCAGTCACAGATCAGATCCGGCGGCTGGAGGAGAAGAAGGACGAGATCGCCGGGAAGATGAGTTCATTGGAGGAGCTGTGCAGTATGGCCGACCCGGTGACGCTCCTCCAGGAACGACTGTCGGACAACAATGGCGTCTCCGATACTGAGGAGGAAGAGGACGGCGAGGAGCTGGGGGATCTGGATGTAGAACTAATCTCCGAGGCTTTACGTAGTGGACTATCCCATATACTGAGCGACAGGAAAGACGTCGTCTACGTATCGGAGGCGGTGGATATATCTCTGGATGTGGACACGGCCGGGAACAGTATAGAGATCGCCGGAAACCTCAAAATCCTTTCCTGGACGAAAAATACAGCGAACCGACAGCAAACAGCGCAGAGATTCCAGTACAGTCAGGTCCTAAGCGTCCAGAGCTTTTCAGCAGGACGCCATTACTGGGATGTGGAGAGCAGCAAGTGGGGGGACTGGAGAATTGGGGTGTCGTACGCCAGCGCTGCAAGGCATGGCGATCTGTCCTGGATCGGGCACAATAGGCAGTCGTGGTGCTTACGCCGGAGGAATGAGGAATACACTGTACGGCACGACAACGAGGACCATCTGGTGCCGCACAGGATCATGGTCCTCAGGTTCAGGGTCCATCTGGACTACGAGGCCGGGCAGTTGTCCTTTTATGAACTGTGCGACCCAATGAGGCTCCTGTACACGTTCACCGCCAGCTTCACCGAACCGCTGCACGCGGCCTTCTACCTATGGGAGGACGTGTACGGGAGGAGGAGCTGCCTAAGGATCATCACCGAAACGTGACAAGAGTCACATGACAATCCGTCACCAAAACAATAAACTAGAGCGCCTCCAGCTGTTCCAAAACTACAACTCACACAGTCCGCTATGTGTTCTCTCCACTCTGTACACTCATATATATCCTCATCTGTGGTGTTACATAGGACTGCAGGTCACATCTATACATTATCTGTACTCAGAGAGTTATCACTGTGTTATCTGTGGTGTTACATAGGACTGCAGGTCACATCTATACATTATCTGTACTCAGAGAGTTATCACTGTTATCTGTGGTGTTACATAGGACTGCAGGTCACATCTATACATTATCTGTACTCAGAGAGTTATCACTGTGTTATCTGTGGTGTTACATAGGACTGCAGGTCACATCTATACATTATCTGTACTCAGAGAGTTATCACTGTGTTATCTGTGGTGTTACATAGGACTGCAGGTCACATCTATACATTATCTGTACTCAGAGAGTTATCACTGTGTTATCTGTGGTGTTACATAGGACTGCAGGTCACATCTATACATTATCTGTACTCAGAGAGTTATCACTGTTATCTGTGGTGTTACATAGGACTGCAGGTCACATCTATACATTATCTGTACTCAGAGAGTTATCACTGTGTTATCTGTGGTGTTACATAGGACTGCAGGTCACATCTATACATTATCTGTACTCAGAGAGATATCACTGTTATCTGTGGTGTTACATAGGACTGCAGGTCACATCTCTACATTATCTGTACTCAGAGAGTTATCGCTGTGTTATCTGTGGTGTTACATAGGACTGCAGGTCACATCTATAGATTATCTGTACTCAGAGAGTTATCACTGTGTTATCTGTGGTGTTACATAGGACTGCAGGTCACATCTATACATTATCTGTACTCAGAGAGTTATCACTGTTATCTGTGGTGTTACATAGGACTGCAGGTCACATCTATACATTATCTGTACTCAGAGAGTTATCACTGTTATCTGTGGTGTTACATAGGACTGCAGGTCACATCTATACATTATCAGTACTCAGAGAGTTATCACTGTGTTATCTGTGGTGTTACATAGGACTGCAGGTCACATCTATACATTATCTGTACTCAGAGAGATATCACTGTGTTATCTGTGGTGTTACATAGGACTGCAGATCACATCTATACATTATCTGTACTCAGAGAGATATCACTGTGTTATCTGTGGTGTTACATAGGACTGCAGGTCACATCTATACATTATCTGTACTCCGAGTTATCACTGTTATCTGTGGTGTTACATAGGACTGCAGGTCACATCTATACATTATCTGTACTCAGAGAGATATCACTGTGTTATCTGTGGTGTTACATAGGACTGCAGATCACATCTATACATTATCTGTACTCAGAGAGTTATCACTGTTATCTGTGGTGTTACATAGGACTGCAGGTCACATCTATACATTATCTGTACTCAGAGAGATATCACTGTTATCTGTGGTGTTACATAGGACTGCAGGTCACATCTATACATTATCTGTACTCAGAGAGATATCACTGTGTTATCTGTGGTGTTACATAGGACTGCAGGTCACATCTATACATTATCTGTACTCAGAGAGTTATCACTGTGTTATCTGTGGTGTTACATAGGACTGCAGGTCACATCTATACATTATCTGTACTCAGAGTTATCACTGTGTTATCTGTGGTGTTACATAGGACTGCAGGTCACATCTATACATTATCTGTACTCAGAGAGTTATCACTGTGTTATCTGTGGTGTTACATAGGACTGCAGGTCACATCTATACATTATCTGTACTCAGTGTTATCACTGTTATCTGTGGTGTTACATAGGACTGCAGGTCACATCTATACATTATCTGTACTCAGAGAGTTATCACTGTTATCTGTGGTGTTACATAGGACTGCAGGTCACATCTATACATTATCTGTACTCAGAGAGTTATCACTGTTATCTGTGGTGTTACATAGGACTGCAGGTCACATCTATACATTATCTGTACTCAGAGAGTTATCACTGTTATCTGTGGTGTTACATAGGACTGCAGGTCACATCTATACATTATCTGTACTCAGAGAGATATCACGGTGTTATCTGTGGTGTTACATAGGACTGCAGGTCACATCTATACATTATCTGTACTCAGAGAGTTATCACTGTGTTATCTGTGGTGTTACATAGGACTGCAGGTCACATCTATACATTATCTGTACTCAGAGAGTTATCACTGTTATCTGTGGTGTTACATAGGACTGCAGGTCACATCTATACATTATCTGTACTCAGAGAGTTATCTGTGTTATCTGTGGTGTTACATAGGACTGCAGGTCACATCTATACATTATCTGTACTCAGAGATATCACTGTGTTATCTGTGGTGTTACATAGGACTGCAGGTCACATCTATACATTATCTGTGCTCAGAGAGTTATCCCTGTGTTATCTGTGGTGTTACATAGGACTGCAGGTCACATCTATACATTATCTGTACTCAGAGAGTTATCACTGTGTTATCTGTGGTGTTACATAGGACTGCAGGTCACATCTATACATTATCTGTACTCAGAGAGTTATCACTGTTATCTGTGATGTTACATAGGACTGCAGGTCACATCTATATATTATCTGTACTCAGAGAGATATCACTGTTATCTGTGGTGTTACATAGGACTGCAGGTCACATGTATATATTATCTGTACTGAGAGAGTTATCACTGTTATCTGTGGTGTTACATAGGACTGCAGGTCACATCTATACATTATCTGTACTCAGAGAGTTATCACTGTGTTAACTGTGGTGTTACATAGGACTGCAGGTCACATCTATACATTATCTGTACTCAGAGAGTTATCACTGTTATCTGTGGTGTTACATAGGACTGCAGGTCACATCTATACATTATCTGTGGTGTTACATAGGACTGCAGGTCACATCTATACATTATCTGTACTCAGAGAGTTATCACTGTGTTATCTGTGGTGTTACATAGGACTGCAGGTCACATCTATACATTATCTGTACTCAGAGAGTTATCACTGTTATCTATGGTGTTACATAGGACTGCAGGTCACATCTATACATTATCTGTGGTGTTACATAGGACTGCAGGTCACATCTATACATTATCTGTACTCAGAGAGTTATCACTGTGTTATCTGTGGTGTTACATAGGACTGCAGGTCACATCTATACATTATCTGTACTCAGAGTTATCACTGTTATCTGTGGTGTTACATAGGACTGCAGGTCACATCTATACATTATCTGTACTCAGAGAGTTATCACTGTTATCTGTGGTGTTACATAGGACTGCAGGTCACATCTATACATTATCTGTACTCAGAGAGTTATCACTGTTATCTGTGGTGTTACATAGGACTGCAGGTCACATCTATACATTATCTGTACTCAGAGAGTTATCACTGTGTTATCTGTGGTGTTACATAGGACTGCAGGTCACATCTATACATTATCTGTCCTCAGAGAGTTATCAATGTGTTATCTGTGGTGTTACATAGGACTGCAGGTCACATCTATTACATTATCTGTTCTCAGAGTTATCACTGTTATCTGTGGTGTTACATAGGACTGCAGGTCACATCTATACATTATCTGTACTCAGAGAGTTATCACTGTGTTATCTGTGGTGTTACATAGGACTGCAGGTCACATCTATACATTATCTGTACTCAGAGAGTTATCACTGTTATCTGTGGTGTTACATAGGACTGCAGGTCACATCTATACATTATCTGTACTCAGAGAGTTATCACTGTGTTATCTGTGGTGTTACATAGGACTGCAGGTCACATCTATACATTATCTGTACTCAGAGAGTTATCACTGTTATCTGTGGTGTTACATAGGACTGCAGGTCACATCTATACATTATCTGTACTCAGAGATTTATCACTGTGTTATCTGTGGTGTTACATAGGACTGCAGGTCACATCTATACATTATCTGTACTCAGAGAGTTATCACTGTTATCTGTAGTGTTACATAGGACTGCAGGTCACATCTATACATTATCTGTACTCAGAGAGATATCACTGTTATCTGTGGTGTTACATAGGACTGCAGGTCACATCTATACATTATCTGTACTCAGAGAGTTATCACTGTTATCTGTGGTGTTACATAGGACTGCAGGTCACATCTATACATTATCTGTGGTGTTACATAGGACTGCAGGTCACATCTATACATTATCTGTACTCAGAGAGTTATCACTGTGTTATCTGTGGTGTTACATAGGACTGCAGGTCACATCTATACATTATCTGTACTCAGAGAGTTATCACTGTTATCTGTGGTGTTACATAGGACTGCAGGTCACATCTATACATTATCTGTACTCAGAGAGTTATCACTGTTATCTGTAGTGTTACATAGGACTGCAGGTCACATCTATACATTATCTGTACTCAGAGAGATATCACTGTTATCTGTGGTGTTACATAGGACTGCAGGTCACATCTATACATTATCTGTACTCAGAGAGTTATCACTGTTATCTGTGGTGTTACATAGGACTGCAGGTCACGTCTATACATTATCTGTACTCAGAGAGTTATCACTGTTATCTGTGGTGTTACATAGGACTGCAGGTCACATCTATACATTATCTGTACTCAGAGAGTTATCACTGTGTTATCTGTGGTGTTACATAGGACTGCAGGTCACATCTATACATTATCTGTACTCAGAGAGTTATCACTGTGTTATCTGTGGTGTTACATAGGACTGCAGGTCACATCTATACATTATCTGTACTCAGAGAGTTATCACTGTGTTATCTGTGGTGTTACATAGGACTGCAGGTCACATCTATACATTATCTGTACTCAGAGAGTTATCACTGTTATCTGTGATGTTACATAGGACTGCAGGTCACATCTATACATTATCTGTACTCAGAGAGTTATCACTGTTATCTGTGGTGTTACATAGGACTGCAGGTCACATCTATACATTATCTGTACTCAGAGAGTTATCAATGTGTTATCTGTGGTGTTACATAGGACTGCAGGTCACATCTATTACATTATCTGTTCTCAGAGAGTTATCACTGTGTTATCTGTGGTGTTACATAGGACTGCAGGTCACATCTATTACATTATCTGTACTCAGAGAGTTATCACTGTGTTATCTGTGGTGTTACATAGGACTGCAGGTCACATCTATACATTATCTGTACTCAGAGTTATCACTGTTATCTGTGGTGTTACATAGGACTGCAGGTCACATCTATTACATTATCTGTTCTCAGAGAGTTATCACTGTGTTATCTGTGGTGTTACATAGGACTGCAGGTCACATCTATACATTATCTGTACTCAGAGAGTTATCACTGTTATCTGTGGTGTTACATAGGACTGCAGGTCACATCTATACATTATCTGTACTCAGAGAGTTATCAATGTGTTATCTGTGGTGTTACATAGGACTGCAGGTCAGATCTATACATTATCTGTACTCAGAGAGTTATCACTGTTATCTGTGGTGTTACATAGGACTGCAGGTCACATCTATACATTATCTGTGGTGTTACATAGGACTGCAGGTCACATCTATACATTATCTGTACTCAGAGAGTTATCACTGTGTTATCTGTGGTGTTACATAGGACTGCAGGTCACATCTATACATTATCTGTACTCAGAGAGTTATCACTGTTATCTGTGGTGTTACATAGGACTGCAGGTCACATCTATACATTATCTGTACTCAGAGAGTTATCACTGTTATCTGTAGTGTTACATAGGACTGCAGGTCACATCTATACATTATCTGTACTCAGAGAGATATCACTGTTATCTGTGGTGTTACATAGGACTGCAGGTCACATCTATACATTATCTGTGCTCAGAGAGTTATCACTGTTATCTGTGGTGTTACATAGGACTGCAGGTCACGTCTATACATTATCTGTACTCAGAGAGTTATCACTGTTATCTGTGGTGTTACATAGGACTGCAGGTCACATCTATACATTATCTGTACTCAGAGAGTTATCACTGTGTTATCTGTGGTGTTACATAGGACTGCAGGTCACATCTATACATTATCTGTACTCAGAGAGTTATCACTGTGTTATCTGTGGTGTTACATAGGACTGCAGGTCACATCTATACATTATCTGTACTCAGAGAGTTATCACTGTTATCTGTGGTGTTACATAGGACTGCAGGTCACATCTATACATTATCTGTACTCAGAGAGTTATCACTGTTATCTGTGGTGTTACATAGGACTGCAGGTCACATCTATACATTATCTGTACTCAGAGAGTTATCAATGTGTTATCTGTGGTGTTACATAGGACTGCAGGTCACATCTATTACATTATCTGTTCTCAGAGAGTTATCACTGTGTTATCTGTGGTGTTACATAGGACTGCAGGTCACATCTATTACATTATCTGTACTCAGAGAGTTATCACTGTTATCTGTGGTGTTACATAGGACTGCAGGTCACATCTATACATTATCTGTACTCAGAGAGTTATCACTGTGTTATCTGTGGTGTTACATAGGACTGCAGGTCACATCTATACATTATCTGTACTCAGAGAGTTATCACTGTGTTATCTGTGGTGTTACATAGGACTGCAGGTCACATCTATACATTATCTGTACTCAGAGAGTTATCACTGTGTTATCTGTGGTGTTACATAGGACTGCAGGTCACATCTATACATTATCTGTACTCAGAGAGTTATCACTGTTATCTGTGGTGTTACATAGGACTGCAGGTCACATCTATACATTATCTGTACTCAGAGAGTTATCACTGTGTTATCTGTGGTGTTACATAGGACTGCAGGTCATATCTATACATTATCTGTACTCAGAGTTATCACTGTGTTATCTGTGGTGTTACATAGGACTGCAGGTCACATCTATACATTATCTGTACTCAGAGAGTTATCACTGTTATCTGTGGTGTTACATAGGACTGCAGGTCACATCTATACATTATCTGTACTCAGAGTTATCACTGTGTTATCTGTGGTGTTACATAGGACTGCAGGTCACATCTATACATTATCTGTACTCAGAGAGTTATCACTGTTATCTGTGGTGTTACATAGGACTGCAGGTCACATCTATACATTATCTGTACTCAGAGAGTTATCACTGTGTTATCTGTGGTGTTACATAGGACTGCAGGTCACATCTATACATTATCTGTTACCAGAGAGTTATCACTGTGTTATCTGTTGTGTTACATAGGACTGCAGGTCACATCTATACATTATCTGTTACCAGAGAGTTATCACTGTGTTATCTGTGGTGTTACATAGGACTGCAGGTCACATCTATACATTATCTGTGGTGTTACATAGGACTGCAGGTCACATCTATACATTATCTGTGGTGTTACATAGGACTGCAGGTCATATCTATACATTATCTGTACTCAGAGAGTTATCACTGTGTTATCTGTGGTGTTACATAGGACTGCAGGTCACATCTATGCATTATCTGTACTCAGAGAGTTATCACTGTGTTATCTGTGGTGTTACATAGGACTGCAGGTCACATCTATACATTATCTGTACTCAGAGAGTTATCACTGTTATCTGTGGTGTTACATAGGACTGCAGGTCACATCTATGCATTATCTGTACTCAGAGAGTTATCACTGTTATCTGTGGTGTTACATAGGACTGCAGGTCACATCTATACATTATCTGTACTCAGAGAGTTATCACTGTGTTATCTGTGGTGTTACATAGGACTGCAGGTCACATCTATATATTATCTGTACTCAGAGAGTTATCACTGTTGTCTGTGGTGTTACATAGGACTGCAGGTCACATCTATATATTATCTGTACTCAGAGAGTTATCACTGTGTTATCTGTGGTGTTACATAGGACTGCAGGTCACATCTATACATTATCTGTGCTCAGAGAGTTATCACTGTTATCTGTGGTGTTACATAGGACTGCAGGTCACATCTATACATTATCTGTACTCAGAGAGTTATCACTGTTATCTGTGGTGTTACATAGGACTGCAGGTCACATCTATACATTATCTGTACTCAGAGAGTTATCACTGTGTTATCTGTGGTGTTACATAGGACTGCAGGTCATATCTATACATTATCTGTACTCAGAGAGTTATCAATGTGTTATCTGTGGTGTTACATAGGACTGCAGGTCACATCTACTACATTATCTGTGCTCAGAGAGTTATCACTGTTATCTGTGGTGTTACATAGGACTGCAGGTCACATCTATACATTATCTGTACTCAGAGAGTTATCACTGTTATCTGTGGTGTTACATAGGACTGCAGGTCACATCTATACATTATCTGTACTCAGAGAGATATCACTGTTATCTGTGGTGTTACATAGGACTGCAGGTCACATCTATACATTATCTGTACTCAGAGAGTTATCACTGTTATCTGTAGTGTTACATAGGACTGCAGGTCACATCTACTACATTATCTGTACTCAGAGAGTTATCACTGTTATCTGTGGTGTTACATAGGACTGCAGGTCACATCTATACATTATCTGTACTCAGAGAGTTATCACTGTGTTATCTGTGGTGTTACATAGGACTGCAGGTCACATCTATACATTATCTGTACTCAGAGAGTTATCACTGTTATCTGTGGTGTTACTTAGGACTGCAGGTCACATCTATACATTATCTGTACTCAGAGAGTTATCACTGTTATCTGTGGTGTTACATAGGACTGCAGGTGACATCTATACATTATCTGTACTCAGAGATTTATCACTGTTATCTGTGGTGTTACATAGGACTGCAGGTCACATCTATACATTATCTGTACTCAGAGAGATATCACTGTGTTATCTGTGGTGTTACATAGGACTGCAGGTCACATCTATACATTATCTGTACTCAGAGAGTTATCACTGTTATCTGTGGTGTTACATAGGACTGCAGGTCACATCTATACATTATCTGTACTCAGAGAGTTATCACTGTTATCTGTGGTGTTACATAGGACTGCAGGTCACATCTATACATTATCTGTACTCAGAGTTATCACTGTTTTCTGTGGTGTTACATAGGACTGCAGGTCACATCTATACATTATCTGTACTCAGAGAGTTATCACTGTTATCTGTGGTGTTACATAGGACTGCAGGTCACATCTATACATTATCTGTACTCAGAGAGTTATCACTGTGTTATCTGTGGTGTTACATAGGACTGTAGGTCACATCTATACATTATCTGTACTCAGAGAGTTATCACTGTTATCTGTGGTGTTACATAGGACTGCAGGTCACATCTATACATTATCTGTACTCAGAGAGTTATCAATGTGTTATCTGTGGTGTTACATAGGACTGCAGGTCACATCTATACATTATCTGTACTCAGAGAGTTATCACTGTGTTATCTGTGGTGTTACATAGGACTGCAGGTCTCATCTATACATTATCTGTACTCAGAGAGTTATCACTGTTATCTGTGGTGTTACATAGGACTGCAGGTCACATCTATACATTATCTGTACTCAGAGAGTTATCACTGTTATCTGTGGTGTTACATAGGACTGCAGGTCACATCTATACATTATCTGTACTCAGAGAGTTATCACTGTGTTATCTGTGGTGTTACATAGGACTGCAGGTCACATCTATACATTATCTGTACTCAGAGAGTTATCACTGTGTTATCTGTGGTGTTACATAGGACTGCAGGTCACATCTATACATTATCTGTACTCAGAGAGTTATCACTGTGTTATCTGTGGTGTTACATAGGACTGCAGGTCACATCTATACATTATCTGTACTCAGAGATATCACTGTTATCTGTGGTGTTACATAGGACTGCAGGTCACATCTATACATTATCTGTACTCAGAGAGTTATCACTGTGTTATCTGTGGTGTTACATAGGACTGCAGGTCACATCTATACATTATCTGTACTCAGAGAGTTATCACTGTTATCTGTGGTGTTACATAGGACTGCAGGTCACATCTATACGTTATCTGTACTCAGAGAGTTATCACTGTGTTATCTGTGGTGTTACATAGGACTGCAGGTCACATCTATACATTATCTGTACTCAGAGAGTTATCACTGTTATCTGTGGTGTTACATAGGACTGCAGGTCACATCTATACATTATCTGTACTCAGAGAGTTATCACTGTTATCTGTGGTGTTACATAGGACTGCAGGTCACATCTACTACATTATCTGTACTCAGAGAGTTATCACTGTTATCTGTGGTGTTACATAGGACTGCAGGTCACATCTATACATTATCTGTACTCAGAGAGTTATCACTGTGTTATCTGTGGTGTTACATAGGACTGCAGGTCACATCTATACATTATCTGTACTCAGAGAGTTATCACTGTTATCTGTGGTGTTACATAGGACTGCAGGTCACATCTATACGTTATCTGTACTCAGAGAGTTATCACTGTGTTATCTGTGGTGTTACATAGGACTGCAGGTCACATCTATACATTATCTGTACTCAGAGAGTTATCACTGTTATCTGTGGTGTTACATAGGACTGCAGGTCACATCTATACATTATCTGTACTCAGAGAGTTATCACTGTTATCTGTGGTGTTACATAGGACTGCAGGTCACATCTATACATTATCTGTACTCAGAGAGTTATCACTGTGTTATCTGTGGTGTTACATAGGACTGCAGGTCACATCTATACGTTATCTGTACTCAGAGAGTTATCACTGTGTTATCTGTGGTGTTACATAGGACTGCAGGTCACATCTATACGTTATCTGTACTCAGAGAGTTATCACTGTTATCTGTGGTGTTACATAGGACTGCAGGTCACATCTATACATTATCTGTACTCAGAGAGTTATCACTGTGTTATCTGTGGTGTTACATAGGACTGCAGGTCACATCTATACATTATCTGTACTCAGAGAGTTATCACTGTTATCTGTGGTGTTACATAGGACTGCAGGTCACATCTATACATTATCTGTGGTGTTACATAGGACTGCAGGTCACATCTATACATTATCTGTACTCAGAGAGTTATCACTGTTATCTGTGGTGTTACATAGGACTGCAGGACACATCTATACATTATCTGTACTCAGAGAGTTATCACTGTGTTATCTGTGGTGTTACATAGGACTGCAGGTCACATCTATACATTATCTGTGCTCAGAGAGTTATCTGTGTTATCTGTGGTGTTACATAGGACTGCAGGTCACATCTATACATTATCTGTACTCAGAGTTATCACTGTGTTATCTGTGGTGTTACATAGGACTGCAGGTCACATCTATACATTATCTGTACTCAGAGAGTTATCACTGTGTTATCTGTGGTGTTACATAGGACTGCAGGTCACATCTATACATTATCTGTGGTGTTACATAGGACTGCAGGTCACATCTATACATTATCTGTACTCAGAGAGTTATCACTGTTATCTGTGGTGTTACATAGGACTGCAGGACACATCTATACATTATCTGTACTCAGAGAGTTATCACTGTGTTATCTGTGGTGTTACATAGGACTGCAGGTCACATCTATACATTATCTGTGCTCAGAGAGTTATCTGTGTTATCTGTGGTGTTACATAGGACTGCAGGTCACATCTATACATTATCTGTACTCAGAGTTATCACTGTGTTATCTGTGGTGTTACATAGGACTGCAGGTCACATCTATACATTATCTGTACTCAGAGAATTATCACTGTGATCTGTGGTGTTACATAGGACTGCAGGTCACATCTATACATTATCTGTACTCAGAGAGTTATCACTGTTATCTGTGATGTTACATAGGACTGCAGGTCACATCTATACATTATCTGTTCTCAGAGAGTTATCCCTGTTATCTGTGGTGTTACATAGGACTGCAGGTCACATCTATACATTATCTGTACTCAGAGAGTTATCACTGCGTTATCTGTGGTGTTACATAGGACTGCAGGTCACATCTATACATTATCTGTACTCAGAGAGTTATCACTGTGTTATCTGTGGTGTTACATAGGACTGCAGGTCACATCTGTACATTATCTGTGGTGTTACATAGGACTGCAGGTCACATCTATACATTATCTGTGGTGTTACATAGGACTGCAGGTCATATCTATACATTATCTGTACTCAGAGTTATCACTGTTATCTATGGTGTTACATAGGACTGCAGGTCACATCTATACATTATCTGTGGTGTTACATAGGACTGCAGGTCACATCTATACATTATCTGTACTCAGAGAGTTATCACTGTGTTATCTGTGGTGTTACATAGGACTGCAGGTCACATCTATACATTATCTGTGGTGTTACATAGGACTGCAGGTCACATCTATACATTATCTGTACTCAGAGTTATCACTGTTATCTGTGGTGTTACATAGGACTGCAGGTCACATCTATGCATTATCTGTACTCAGAGAGTTATCACTGTTATCTGTGGTGTTACATAGGACTGCAGGTCACATCTATACATTATCTGTACTCAGAGAGTTATCACTGTGTTATCTGTGGTGTTACATAGGACTGCAGGTCACATCTATACATTATCTGTACTCAGAGAGTTATCACTGTTATCTGTGGTGTTACATAGGACTGCAGGTCACATCTATATATTATCTGTACTCAGAGTTATCACTGTTATCTGTGGTGTTACATAGGACTGCAGGTCACATCTACTACATTATCTGTGCTCAGAGAGTTATCACTGTTATCTGTGGTGTTACATAGGACTGCAGGTCACATCTATACATTATCTGTACTCAGAGAGTTATCACTGTTATCTGTGGTGTTACATAGGACTGCAGGTCACATCTATACATTATCTGTACTCAGAGTTATCACTGTTATCTGTGGTGTTACATAGGACTGCAGGTCACATCTATACATTTTCTGTACTCAGAGATATCACTGTTATCTGTGGTGTTACATAGGACTGCAGGTCACATCTATACATTATCTGTACTCAGAGATTTATCACTGTTATCTGTGGTGTTACATAGGACTGCAGGTCACATCTATACATTATCTGTACTCAGAGAGTTATCACTGTGTTATCTGTGGTGTTACATAGGACTGCAGGTCACATCTATACATTATCTGTACTCAGAGAGTTATCACTGTTATCTGTGGTGTTACATAGGACTGCAGGTCACATCTATACATTATCTGTGGTGTTACATAGGACTGCAGGTCACATCTATACATTATCTGTACTCAGAGAGTTATCACTGTTATCTGTGGTGTTACATAGGACTGCAGGTCACATCTATACATTATCTGTACTCAGAGTTATCACTGTTATCTGTGGTGTTACATAGGACTGCAGGTGACATCTATACATTATCTGTACTCAGAGAGTTATCACTGTTATCTGTGGTGTTACATAGGACTGCAGGTCACATCTATACATTATCTGTACTCAGAGAGTTATCACTGTTATCTGTGGTGTTACATAGGACTGCAGGTCACATCTATACATTATCTGTACTCAGAGATATCACTGTTATCTGTGGTGTTACATAGGACTGCAGGTCACATCTATACATTATCTGTACTCAGAGATATCACTGTTATCTGTGGTGTTACATAGGACTGCAGGTCACATCTATACATTATCTATACTCAGAGAGTTATCACTGTTATCTTTGGTGTTACATAGGACTGCAGGTCACATCTATACATTATCTGTACTCAGAGAGTTATCACTGTTATCTGTGGTGTTACATAGGACTGCAGGTCACATCTATACATTATCTGTACTCAGAGAGTTATCACTGTTATCTGTGGTGTTACATAGGACTGCAGGTCACATCTATACATTATCTGTACTCAGAGAGTTATCACTGTTATCTGTGGTGTTACATAGGACTGCAGGTCACATCTATACATTATCTGTACTCAGAGAGATATCACTGTTATCTGTTTTGTTACATAGGACTGCAGGTCACATCTATACATTATCTATACTCAGAGAGTTATCACTGTTATCTTTGGTGTTACATAGGACTGCAGGTCACATCTATACATTATCTGTACTCAGAGAGTTATCACTGTTATCTGTGGTGTTACATAGGACTGCAGGTCACATCTATACATTATCTGTACTCAGAGAGTTATCACTGTTATCTGTGGTGTTACATAGGACTGCAGGTCACATCTATACATTATCTGTACTCAGAGAGTTATCACTGTTATCTGTGGTGTTACATAGGACTGCAGGTCACATCTATACATTATCTGTACTCAGAGAGATATCACTGTTATCTGTTTTGTTACATAGGACTGCAGGTCACATCTATACATTATCTGTTCTCAGAGAGTTATCACTGTGTTATCTGTGGTGTTACATAGGACTGCAGGTCACATCTAAACATTATCTGTACTCAGAGAGTTATCACTGTGTTATCTGTGGTGTTACATAGGACTGCAGGTCACATCTATACATTATCTGTACTCAGAGTTATCACTGTTATCTGTGGTGTTACATAGGACTGCAGGTCACATCTATACATTATCTGTACTCAGAGAGTTATCCCTGTTATCTGTGGTGTTACATAGGACTGCAGGTCACATCTATACATTATCTGAACTCAGAGAGTTATCACTGTGTTATCTGTGGTGTTACATAGGACTGCAGGTCACATCTATACATTATCTGTACTCAGAGTTATCACTGTTATCTGTGGTGTTACATAGGACTGCAGGTCACATCTATACATTATCTGTACTCAGAGAGTTATCACTGTTATCTGTGGTGTTACATAGGACTGCAGGTCACATCTATACATTATCTGTGGTGTTACATAGGACTGCAGGTCACATCTATACATTATCTGTACTCAGAGTTATCACTGTTATCTGTGGTGTTACATAGGACTGCAGGTCACATCTATACATTATCTGTACTCAGAGAGTTATCACTGTTATCTGTGGTGTTACATAGGACTGCAGGTGACATCTATACATTATCTGTACTCAGAGAGTTATCACTGTTATCTGTGGTGTTACATAGGACTGCAGGTCACATCTATACATTATCTGTACTCAGAGAGTTATCACTGTTATCTGTGGTGTTACATAGGACTGCAGGTCACATCTATACATTATCTGTACTCAGAGTTATCACTGTGTTATCTGTGGTGTTACATAGGACTGCAGGTCACATCTATACATTATCTGTACTCAGAGTTATCACTGTTATCTGTGGTGTTACATAGGACTGCAGGTCACATCTATACATTATCTGTACTCAGAGAGTTATCACTGTGTTATCTGTGGTGTTACATAGGACTGCAGGTCACATCTATACATTATCTGTGGTGTTACATAGGACTGCAGGTCACATCTATACATTATCTGTACTCAGAGTTATCACTGTTATCTGTGGTGTTACATAGGACTGCAGGTCACATCTATACATTATCTGTACTCAGAGAGTTATCACTGTTATCTGTGGTGTTACATAGGACTGCAGGTCACATCTATACATTATCTGTACTCAGAGAGTTATCACTGTTATCTGTGGTGTTACATAGGACTGCAGGTCACATCTATACATTATCTGTACTCAGAGTTATCACTGTTATCTGTGGTGTTACATAGGACTGCAGGTCACATCTATACATTATCTGTACTCAGGGAGTTATCACTGTTATCTGTGGTGTTACATAGGACTGCAGGTCACATCTATACATTATCTGTACTCAGAGAGTTATCACTGTTATCTGTGGTGTTACATAGGACTGCAGGTCACATCTATACATTATCTGTACTCAGAGAGTTATCACTGTTATCTGTGGTGTTACATAGGACTGCAGGTCTCCTCTATACATTATCTGTACTCAGAGAGTTATCACTGTTATCTGTGGTGTTACATAGGACTGCAGGTCACATCTATACATTATCTGTACTCAGAGAGATATCACTGTGTTATCTGTGGTGTTACATAGGACTGCAGGTCACATCTACTACATTATCTGTACTCAGAGAGTTATCACTGTTATCTGTGGTGTTACATAGGACTGCAGGTCACATCTATACATTATCTGTACTCAGAGTGTTATCACTGTGTTATCTGTGGTGTTACATAGGACTGCAGGTCACATCTATTCATTATCTGTATTCAGAGAGTTATCACTGTGTTATCTGTAGTGTTACATAGGACTGCAGGTCACATCTATACATTATCTGTACTCAGAGAGTTATCACTGTGTTATCTGTGGTGTTACATAGGACTGCAGGTCACATCTATACATTATCTGTACTCAGAGAGTTATCACTGTTATCTGTGGTGTTACATAGGACTGCAGGTCACATCTATACATTATCTGTACTCAGAGAGTTATCACTGTTATCTGTGGTGTTACATAGGACTGCAGGTCACATCTATACATTATCTGTACTCAGAGAGATATCACTGTTCTCTGTGGTGTTACATAGGACTGCAGGTCACATCTATACATTATCTGTACTCAGAGAGTTATCACTGTGTTATCTGTGGTGTTACATAGGACTGCAGGTCACATCTATACATTATCTGTACTCAGAGAGTTATCACTGTTATCTGTGGTGTTACATAGGACTGCAGGTCACATCTATACATTATCTGTACTCAGAGAGTTATCACTGTTATCTGTGGTGTTACATAGGACTGCAGGTCACATCTATACATTATCTGTACTCAGAGAGTTATCACTGTTATCTGTGGTGTTACATAGGACTGCAGGTCACATCTATACATTATCTGTACTCAGAGAGTTATCACTGTGTTATCTGTGGTGTTACATAGGACTGCAGGTGACATCTATACATTATCTGTACTCAGAGTTATCACTGTTATCTGTGGTGTTACATAGGACTGCAGGTCACATCTATACATTATCTGTACTCAGAGAGTTATCACTGTTATCTGTGGTGTTACATAGGACTGCAGGTGACATCTATACATTATCTGTACTCAGAGAGTTATCACTGTGTTATCTGTGGTGTTACATAGGACTGCAGGTCACATCTATACATTATCTGTACTCAGAGAGTTATCACTGTGTTATCTGTGGTGTTACATAGGACTGCAGGTGACATCTATACATTATCTGTACTCAGAGAGTTATCACTGTTATCTGTGGTGTTGCATAGGACTGCAGGTCACATCTATACATTATCTGTACTCAGAGAGTTATCACTGTGTTATCTGTGGTGTTACATAGGACTGCAGGTCTCTTCTATACATTATCTGTACTCAGAGATATCACTGTTATCTGTGGTGTTACATAGGACTGCAGGTCACATCTATACATTATCTGTACTCAGAGAGTTATCACTGTGTTATCTGTGGTGTTACATAGGACTGCAGGTCATATCTATACATTATCTGTACTCAGAGAGTTATCACTGTTATCTGTGGTGTTACATAGGACTGCAGGTCTCATCTATACATTATCTGTACTCAGAGAGTTATCACTGTTATCTGTGGTGTTACATAGGACTGCAGGACACATCTATACATTATCTGTACTCAGAGAGTTATCCCTGTTATCTGTGGTGTTACATAGGACTGCAGGTCACATCTATACATTATCTGTACTCAGAGAGTTATCACTGTGTTATCTGTGGTGTTACATAGGACTGCAGGTCACATCTATACATTATCTGTACTCAGAGAGTTATCACTGTGTTATCTGTTGTGTTACATAGGACTGCAGGTCACATCCATACATTATCTGTACTCAGAGAGTTATCACTGTTATCTGTGGTGTTACATAGGACTGCAGGTCACATCTATACATTATCTGTACTCAGAGAGTTATCACTGTGTTATCTGTGGTGTTACATAGGACTGCAGGTCACATCTATACATTATCTGTACTCAGAGAGTTATCACTGTGTTATCTGTGGTGTTACATAGGACTGCAGGTCTCATCTATACATTATCTGTGGTGTTACATAGGACTGCAGGTCACATCTATACATTATCTGTACTCAGAGAGTTATCACTGTGTTATCTGTGGTGTTACATAGGACTGCAGGTCACATCTATACATTATCTGTACTCAGAGTTATCACTGTTATCTGTGGTGTTACATAGGACTGCAGGTCTCATCTATACATTATCTGTACTCAGAGAGTTATCACTGTTATCTGTGGTGTTACATAGGACTGCAGGTCACATCTATACATTATCTGTGCTCAGAGAGTTATCACTGTGTTATCTGTGGTGTTACATAGGACTGCAGGTCACATCTATACATTGTCTGTATTCAGAGTTATCACTGTTATCTGTGGTGTTACATAGGACTGCAGGTCACATCTATACATTATCTGTACTCAGAGAGTTATCACTGTGTTATCTGTGGTGTTACATAGGACTGCAGGTCACATCTATACATTATCTGTACTCAGAGAGTTATCACTGTTATTTGTGGTGTTACATAGGACTGCAGGTCACATCTATACATTATCTGTGCTCAGAGAGTTATCACTGTGTTATCTGTGGTGTTACATAGGACTGCAGGTCACATCTATACATTATCTGTACTCAGAGAGTTATCACTGTTATTTGTGGTGTTACATAGGACTGCAGGTCACATCTATACATTATCTGTACTCAGAGTTATCACTGTTATCTGTGGTGTTACATAGGACTGCAGGTCACATCTATACATTATCTGTACTCAGAGAGTTATCACTGTGATCTGTGGTGTTACATAGGACTGCAGGTCACATCTATACATTATCTGTACTCAGAGAGTTATCACTGTGTTATCTGTGGTGTTACATAGGACTGCAGGTCACATCTATACATTATCTGTACTCAGAGAGTTATCACTGTGATCTGTGGTGTTACATAGGACTGCAGGTCACATCTATACATTATCTGTACTCAGAGAGTTATCACTGTGTTATCTGTGGTGTTACATAGGACTGCAGGTCACATCTATACATTATCTGTACTCAGAGAGTTATCACTGTTATCTGTGGTGTTACATAGAACTGCAGGTCACATCTATACATTATCTGTACTCAGAGAGTTATCACTGTGATCTGTGGTGTTACATAGGACTGCAGGTCACATCTATACATTATCTGTACTCAGAGAGTTATCACTGTGTTATCTGTGGTGTTACATAGGACTGCAGGTCATATCTATACATTATCTGTACTCAGAGAGTTATCACTGTGATCTGTGGTGTTACATAGGACTGCAGGTCACATCTATACATTATCTGTACTCAGAGAGTTATCACTGTGATCTGTGGTGTTACATAGGACTGCAGGTCACATCTATACATTATCTGTACTCAGAGAGTTATCACTGTTATCTGTGGTGTTACATAGGACTGCAGGTCACATCTATACATTATCTGTACTCAGAGAGTTATCACTGTTATCTCTGGTGTTACATAGGACTGCAGGTCACATCTATACATTATCTGTACTCAGAGAGTTATCACTGTGATCTGTGGTGTTACATAGGACTGCAGGTCACATCTATACATTATCTGTACTCAGAGAGTTATCACTGTGATCTGTGGTGTTACATAGGACTGCAGTTCACATCTATACATTATCTGTACTCAGGGAGTTATCACTGTTATCTGTGGTGTTACATAGGACTGCAGGTCACATCTATACATTATCTGTACTCAGAGAGTTATCACTGTTATCTCTGGTGTTACATAGGACTGCAGGTCACATCTATACATTATCTGTACTCAGAGAGTTATCACTGTGATCTGTGGTGTTACATAGGACTGCAGGTCACATCTATACATTATCTGTACTCAGAGAGTTATCACTGTGATCTGTGGTGTTACATAGGACTGCAGTTCACATCTATACATTATCAGTACTCAGAGAGTTATCAATGTGTTATCTGTGGTGTTACATAGGACTGCAGGTCACATCTATACATTATCTGTACTCAGAGAGTTATCGCTGTGTTATCTGTGGTGTTACATAGGACTGCAGGTCTGTGGTCACATGACCCTTGGGGGAGGGACCTCTGAGAATAGTAATTGCACACAGACGACCGGGCCAGATATTCTCTTTTAATATATAATACACTTCGTCGTCCTCTTTACAGTTGCAAAAAAAAGTTTTGCGTATATTAAAGGCGATTTCATCTGTTGAGGCCCCCGGTCAGTAAAGAGTTAACAGGAGAAATCAGAATACAGAACGTCACGAGAAATTAGCGGTGACTGCGGCGCAAAGAAGAAACACAGGAAGAAGGAAAAACGTAACAGAACGCGCGGAACAAAGGCGCAAGGGGGGGGGGTCGGCTCGGACCAATGGGGATCGTCCCAAAAAAATATTCCTGGTGGCGTAAAACGGCCTGAATCCAGCTCCAGCGTGCGGCATAAACGGGACACGGCAGGAGTGGTCTGACTAAGGGTCGAGCAGAATGGAAACACGTCAGCCTTCAATGTTAGTGAACCATCTGAAAATTATAGACCGGTGTATAAACCGCAGCGCTGGAACTGGAGTCCGTGTTCTCTAGATGACCTGGAGGCGCTGCCAGACATCCCCGTGCTCAGGGGCGACCTCTACATACAGTCCTGTGCTTCTAGAAGTGGCCTCTGGGTGGAGCAAGGAGTAAATGTGTAAAATGAGCAATCCCAGACTCCACCTGTAGAGGTCACTAGGGTGTAATCCCAGACTCCACCTGTAGAGGTCACTAGGGTGTAATCCCAGACTCCACCTGTAGAGGTCACTAGGGTGTAATCCCAGACTCCACCTGTAGAGGTCACTAGGGTGTAATCCCAGACTCCACCTGTAGAGGTCACTAGGGTGTAATCCCAGACTCCACCTGTAGAGGTCACTAGGGTGTAATCCCAGACTCCACCTGTAGAGGTCACTAGGGTGTAATCCCAGACTCCACCTGTAGAGGTCACTAGGGTGTAATCCCAGACTCCACCTGTAGAGGTCACTAGGGTGTAATCCCAGACTCCACCTGTAGAGGTCACTAGACAGTAATCCCAGACTCCACCTGTAGAGGTCACTAGGGTGTAATCCCAGACTCCACCTGTAGAGGTCACTAGGGTGTAATCCTAGACTCCACCTGTAGAGGTCACTAGACAGTAATCCCAGACTCCACCCGTAGAGGTCACTAGACAGTAATCCCAGACTCCACCCGTAGAGGTCACTAGACAGTAATCCCAGACTCCACCCGTAGAGGTCACTAGGGTGTAATCCAAGACTCCACCTGTAGAGGTCACTAGACAGTAATCCCAGACTCCACCCGTAGAGGTCACTAGGGTGTAATCCCAGTCTCCACCTGTAGAGGTCACTAGGGTGTAATCCCAGACTCCACATGTAGAGGTCACTAGGGTGTAATCCCAGACTCCACCTGTAGAGGTCACTAGGGTGTAATCCCAGACTCCACCTGTAGAGGTCACTAGGGTGTAATCCCAGACTCCACCTGTAGAGGTCACTAGACAGTAATCCCAGACTCCACCCGTAGAGGTCACTAGACAGTAATCCCAGACTCCACCCGTAGAGGTCACTAGGGTGTAATCCAAGACTCCACCTGTAGAGGTCACTAGACAGTAATCCCAGACTCCACCCGTAGAGGTCACTAGGGTGTAATCCCAGTCTCCACCTGTAGAGGTCACTAGGGTGTAATCCCAGACTCCACATGTAGAGGTCACTAGGGTGTAATCCCAGACTCCACCTGTAGAGGTCACTAGGGTGTAATCCCAGACTCCACCTGTAGAGGTCACAAGGGTGTAATCCCAGACTCCACCTGTAGAGGTCACTAGGGAGTAATCCCAGACTCCACCTGTAGAGGTCACTAGGGTGTAATCCCAGACTCCACCTGTAGAGGTCACTAGGGTGTAATCCCAGACTCCACCTGTAGAGGTCACTAGGGTGTAATCCCAGACTCCACCTGTAGAGGTCACTAGGGTGTAATCCCAGACTCCACCTGTAGAGGTCACTAGGGTGTAATCCCAGACTCCACCTGTAGAGGTCACTAGGGTGTAATCCTAGACTCCACCTGTAGAGGTCACTAGACAGTAATCCCAGACTCCACCCGTAGAGGTCACTAGACAGTAATCCCAGACTCCACCCGTAGAGGTCACTAGACAGTAATCCCAGACTCCACCTGTAGAGGTCACTAGGGTGTAATCCCAGTCTCCACCTGTAGAGGTCACTAGGGTGTAATCCTAGACTCCACCTGTAGAGGTCACTAGGGTGTAATCCCAGACTCCACCTGTAGAGGTCACTAGGGTGTAATCCCAGACTCCACCTGTAGAGGTCACTAGGGTGTAATCCCAGACTCCACCTGTAGAGGTCACTAGACAGTAATCCCAGACTCCACCTGTAGAGGTCACTAGGGTGTAATCCCAGACTCCACCTGTAAAGGTCACTAGGGTGTAATCCCAGACTCCACCTGTAAAGGTCACTAGGGTGTAATCCCAGACTCCACCTGTAGAGGTCCCTAGGGTGTAATCCCAGACTCCACCTGTAGAGGTCACTAGGGTGTAATCCCAGACTCCACCTGTAGAGGTCCCTAGGGTGTAATCCCAGACTCCACCTGTAGAGGTCCCTAGGGTGTAATCCCAGACTCCACCTGTAGAGGTCCCTAGGGTGTAATCCCAGACTCCACCTGTAGAGGTCACTAGGGTGTAATCCCAGACTCCACCTGTAGAGGTCACTAGGGTGTAATCCCAGACTCCACCTGTAGAGGTCACTAGACAGTAATCCCAGACTCCACCTGTAGAGGTCACTAGGGTGTAATCCCAGACTCCACCTGTAGAGGTCACTAGGGTGTAATCCTAGACTCCACCTGTAGAGGCCACTAGACAGTAATCCCAGACTCCACCTGTAGAGGTCACTAGACTGTAATCCCAGACTCCACTCGTAGAGGTCACTAGACAGTAATCCCAGACTCTACCTGTAGAGGTCACTAGGGAGTAATCCCAGACTCCACCTGTAGAGGTCACTAGGGTGTAATCCTAGACTCCACCTGTAGAGGCCACTAGACAGTAATCCCAGACTCCACTCGTAGAGGTCACTAGACAGTAATCCCAGACTCCACCTGTAGAGGTCACTAGGGTGTAATCCCAGACTCCACCTGTAGAGGTCACTAGGGTGTAATCAAAGACTCTACCTGTAGAGGTCACTAGGGTGTAATCCCAGACTCCACCTGTAGAGGTCACTAGACAGTAATCCCAGACTCCACCTGTAGAGGTCACTAGGGTGTAATCATAGGTGCCCTGGAGGCGGAGTCTATCATTT